>NW_025534352.1:112500-217726 GCF_020615455.1 Coregonus clupeaformis | reverse complement strand
GCTGTGGGGTAAATCCTGTCTCTAGTCTATCAGGTATGCAGAGTTATTCTACTGTCTGTAGTCTATCAGAGTATGGCTGTGTGGTTGATTCTACCTTCTTTCTAGTCTATCAAAGTGACATGAAAACAGCAGGGGTAACTCCTGAATATCCAAATTATTGCTGCTGGGGCGAATTTATACTGTCTCTAGTCTATCACAGTATGGCTGTAGGGTGATTCTACTCTCTCTCTAGTATATCATAGTATGGCTGTAGAATTTGATTCTGTCTCTATATAATAGTATGGCTGTAGGAGTGATTCTAATTTCTACATTATCAGAGTATGGCTGTGGGTATTCTATTGTCTTTTTAGCCTATCATTGTGGTTGTGAATTTAGTTATACTGTCTCTAGTCTATCAGAGTATTTGCTGCAACAGGGTTGATTCTACTGTCTTTAGTTTATTAGAGTATGGCTAGCAGGGAGTGAGTCCTACTCTCTCTAGTCTATCACAGTATGGCTGTGGGGTATCTGTCTCTATATGTCAGAGTGTGACTCTAGGGAGTATTCCATTCTCTATTTAAAGTATGGCTGTGGAAGTGATTCTGTGTCTCTAGTCTATCAAAGTATGGCTGTGAGGTAATCTGTCTCTGGTCTATCAGAGTATGGCTGTAGAATTGAAATCCCCTGTCTCTAGTCTGTCAAGAGGTATTGCTGTGCGAGTTATTCTACTGTCTCATAGTCTATCAGAGTATAGCTGTGTGGTTGATTCTACTGTCTCTAGTATCAAAGTATGGCTGTAGGGGTAATCTTGTCTCTAGTCTATCAGAGTATTGCTGTGGGAATGATTATACTGTCTCTAGTCTATCACAGTATGGCTGTGGGTATCTCTAGTCTATCATAGTATGCTAGGGTGATTCTACTGTCTCATATATATGCTTTGTATAGTGATTCTTTGTCTATTATCAGAGTATATGGCTGTGGGAGTGATTCTATTGTCTTTAGCCTATCAGAGTATGTAGTTTGTTGTGGAGTTGATTATACTGTCATGATCTATCAGAGTTTGTCTGTGGGGTGATTCTACTGTCTTTAGTTTATTAGAGGTATGGTGTAGGGTGGGTTTCTACTCTCTCTCTGAGTCTCTCACAGTATGGCTGTGGGGTGATTCTACTGTCTCTTTATCAGAGTATGACTCTGGGAGTGATTCCAATCTATTTTTTTAGAGTATGCTGTGGAAGTGATTCTACTGTCTCTAGTCTATCGTATGTGTGTAATCTACTGTGTCTAGTGTATCAGTATGGTTGTGGAGGGATTTCTGTCTCTAATTATCAGAGTATGTTTGTGAAAGTGATTCTACTGTCTCTAGTTTATCAAAGTATAGCAGGGAGTTGATCTTACCATCTCTAGTCCCCATCAGAGTATTGCTGTATGATATTATACTGTCTCTAGTCTATCCCATTGTAGCTGTGGGGTATTTCTAGTCTATCAGAGTATGGCTGTGGGATTCACTTTCTTTGAGTATATGTCTATGTGATTCTAAAGTCTGTATTGTCAAATTTGGCTGTAGGAAGTATTTCTGTGTCTTTAGCCTATCAGAGTATATATGGTTGTCGGAGTGATTCCTAATATTACAATTTATCAGAGTATTTGCTGTGGGGGTTGATTCCCATTCTTTAGTCTATTGGAAATTATGGCTGAGGTTGGAGTCTACTCTCTCTAATTCTATCACGAAAGTATAGCTTGTGGGGGTGTTGATTCTACTGTCTCTATATAAGAGTACAACAGCGGCTGTGAATTGATAACTTACTGTTTGCATCAGAGTATGGATGTTTTAATTGTGATTCTAAAGTCTGTATTATCAGAGTATGGCTGAGGGTATTTTTCTGTCTCTAGTCTATCAAAGTTGGCTGTGAATAAATCTACTGTCTCTAGTCTATCAGAGTATTGGGGTGTGATTATACTGTCTCTAGTCTATCACAGTACCATGAAACATAAGGAGTGATTCTACTCTCTCTAGTTATCAGAGTATGGCTGTGAAAGGTGATTCTACTGTCTATATATATGGCTGTAGGGAGTGATTTAAATCCCTACATATCAGAGTGGCTGTGGGAGTGATTCTATTGTCTTTAGCCTATCAGAGTATGGTTGTCAGAGTGGGTTTTTCTACTGTCTCAATCTATATATTTTGCTGTGAGGGTGATTCTACTGTCTATATTCAGAGTATGACTGTGGGAGTATTCAAAATCTCATTTTGTATATGGCTGTGGAAGTGATTCTATTATCTCTAGTCTATCAAAGTATAGCTTGTGGGTTGAATCTACTGTCTCTAGTCTATCAGAGTATGGTTGTGGGAGGATTCTATCTATCAAAGTATGGCTGTAGTTGTGAATCTACTGTCTCTAGTCTATAAGAGTATGGTTGTGGGAGGATTCACCTGTCTCTAGTCTATTGGAGTAATGCTGTAGGTTTATTCCTATTGTCTGTAGTCTATCACAGTGTAAACTGTGCGAGTTATTCTACTGTCTCTGTTATCGAAAGTATGGCTGTGAGGTGGAATCTACTGTCTCTAGTCTATCCTATGGCCAGCAGGGTCGATTTCTATCTTTGTCTCTATATCCAGAGTATGACTGTAGGAGTGATTCATCTCATGGTTGGTCTGTGCATGATTCTGCACACCTAGTCTATCAAGTAGCCCAAGCAGCTGGAATTGAATCTTACTGTCTCTAGTCTATTGGTATGGTTGTGGGAGGATTTCCTCTCTAGTCTATCGGGTATTGTTGGCAGGTTATTACTGTCTGTGGTCTATCAGTATGCTGTGCGAGTTGTTACATATCTCTGATTTATCAAATATACCCAGCGGGGTGAATCTACTGTCTCTAGTCTATCACAGTATTGCTGTGGGAGTGATTATACTGTCTCTAGTCTATCACAGTATGGATGTTAGTGCTTGATTCAACTCTCACTAGTCTATCAGAGTATGGAGGTTATTCACTCTCTCAAGTCTATTAGAGTATGCTGTAAATTTGATTCCACTGTCTCATTTATCAGAGTATATGGCTGTGGGAGTGTTTCTCTATATATCAAGTATGTGGGAGTCATTCTACTGTCTCTATATCAGATATAGCTGTGGGAGTGATTATACGGTCTCTTGTCTAACAGAATGGCTGTGGATTTGATTCTACTGTCTCATTATCAGATCTGTAGGAGTGAATCTACTGTCTCTATATCAAGTATAGCCTTGTGGGTGATTCTACTGTCTCTGGTCTATCTGCCTATGGCTGTGGGTAATCTATTGTCTCCCTGATCTATCATAGTATGGCTCTGGGGGTTATTACACTGTCTTTTTTTATCTGGTGATATGGCTGTGGGAGTGATTATTTTGTCTAAAGTCTATCACAGTATGGCTGTATGAATGATTATACTGTCTCTAGTCTAACAGAGTATGGCTTTGCTTAGGTGATTCTGCTCCTCTATATAAGTGTGGCTGTGTGAGTTTTCACTGTCTCCCTCTATCAGGTGTGGTTGTGGGGGTGATTCCACTGTCTCTAGTTTTATTAGAGCTTGCAATGCTGTGTGGTGTTCTCTCTCAGGTATTCCCACAGTGTATGCTGTGGGAGTGATTCTATTGTCTTTAATCTATCACAGTATGGCTCTGGGAGTGATTATTCTGTCTCTATATCAGAGTAGCATGGCTGTGTATTATTCTTTGTCTTTGGATTTATCATATTATGGATTTTAGGTACTTCTATATCATATGATATGATTGTAGAAGTGATTCCACTGTCTCTCTATCAGAATCTTGACTGTGGCAGTGATTCCAATATCTGTATTTTCAGCGCATGGCACATGGGTGCCATTCTACTCTGTCTCCTAGTCCTCGGTATGGCCTTGGAGTGATTCTACCTGTCTTTAGACTATAACAGTATGGCTGTGGGGTGATTCTACTGCGAATCTATCCGTATGGCTGTGGGGGTGATTCTCTCTCTCTCTAGTCTATCAGAGTATGTTTGTGGGAGTGATTCTACTGTCTCTAGTCTGTTGAGTATTGCTGTGTGGTAGTTCACTTTCTAACTATACTGGCTTTGAAGTGGTGATTCTGCTGTCTCCTATTATATCAGAGTATGCTGTGGTTCTACTTTCTCTGTGTTAGAGTATGGCTGTGGGGGTGATTCTACTGTCTCTGGTCCTGTCAGAGTATGGCAGCAGGGTGAATCTACACTGTATCTAGTCTATCAGAGTATGGCTGTGTGTGTGATTCTACTGTCTATAGTCTATCAGAGTATGGCTGTAGAAGTTGATTCTACTGTCTCTAACTATCCCACAGTATGGCTGTAGAAAGTATTCTCTCTTTAGTCTATCAAGGAAGTATAGCTGTGTGAGGGTGAATCTACTGTCTCTAGTCTATCAGAGAGTATGGCTGTGTGAGTGATTCTACTGCTTATCTACCTATCAGAGTATGGTTGTGGGGGTGATTATTCCACTGTCATTATTCTATTAGAGCAATGATGTGGCAGGGTGATTCTACTCTCTCTGAAGTGTATGTAGTTACTGGCTGTAGGTTTGATTCTACTGTTTGTATTCTATAGTATGGCTGTGAGGTAAATTTACTGTCTCTATTATAGAGTATGGCAGTGGGAGCTTTGCCCCTTATCTATTTTCAGCCAGGGTGATTCTACTGTCTCTCTATCTGTTTTTGGGGATTCCTGTCTCTCCTCCTGAATTCCTACTCTCTCTAGTGTATCAAAGTATGGCTGTAGGGGTGATTCTGTTGTCATAGTCTATCATACTATGGCTGTTAGGTGTTATTACACTGTCTCTATATCAGAGTATGGCTGTGGGAAGTGATTCTACTCTCTCTAAGATCTATCTATTACTATACTGTGGGGGTTATTAAGCTGTCTCTTTTGTATCGGTATGCTGTGGGAGTGATTATACTGTCTCTATATCACAGTATGGCTGTGGGGGTTAGTTTCTGTATCTATCTGTAAATTATGGTTGTGGGGGATATTCCACTGTCTCTAGTCTATTAGAAGTAATGCTGTGGGGGTGATTCTACTCTCTCTAGTGTATCTGGCTAGCTGTGGGTGTGATTCTACTTTCTGTAGTTCTATAGTATAGCTGTGGGGGTTGAATTCTAATGTCTCTATATCTAGAGTAAGACTGTGGGGGTGTTTCTAATGTCTCTAGTCTATCAGAGAATGGTTTGGGAGGTGATTCTAATGTCTCTGGTCTCAGAGTTATGGCTGTGGGGTGGATTTCTGTCTCTAGTCTATCAGAGTATGGCTGTGGGAGTGATTCTACTGTCTCTAGTCTCAGAGTGTATGGCTGTGTGGTGATTTTCGTCTGTAGTCTATCAGAGTATGGCTGTGGGGATGATTCTACTGTTTGTACTCTTCGAGTATGTGGCTGTGAGGAATTACTGTCTCTTATCAGAGTGGCTGTGGGGTTTGATTCTACTGTCTCTTATCAGAGTGGCAAACTGTGGGGGTGAATTCTACTGTCTCTACCTCTACAGTATGGCTGTGGGGGTGGGATTCTATTTGTCTCTATCAGAGCTGGCTGTGGGAGTGAATCTACTGTCTCTATATAAGAGTATGGCTGGCGGGTGATTCTACTTCTGTATATAACAGAGTATGAGCTGCGGGAGTGATTCTATTTCTCTATTCCCTAACAGAGTATTGTATGATTCTACTGTCTCTGATCAGAGTATGGATGTGGGGTGAATCTATTATCTCTAGTTATCACAGTATGGCTGTGGGGGTGATTCTACTGTTCTCGTTAATTCTAGGCATTATGGCTGTGGGTGTTTCTATTGTCTTTATATTATCTAGTATGGTGTGGAGTGATTACCCTTTCGAATCTATCTAGTATGACTGTGGGGGTAATTACGCTTCTGTATCTATCATACTATGGCTGTGGGAGTGTACTGTCTCTATATCAGAGTATGGCCGGTGGGGTTGGTTCTACTGTCTCTATATCACAGTATGGCTGTGGGGGTGATTCTACTGTCTCTATCTTCGTTTCCTTTTAGAGCAAACTGTGGGGGTGATTCTACTCTCTCTAGTGTTATCCTGAGTATAGCTGTGGGTGTATTCTTCTGTCTGTATTCTATTAGAAGTACTGGCTGTGGGTTGATTCTAATGTCTCTATATCAGAGAATGGCTGTGGGGGTGATTCTAATGTCTCTGGTCTATCATGAGTATGTGGTTGTGGGGGTGATTCTACTGTCTCCCTAGTCTATCAGAGTATGGCTGTGTTATTGATTATACTGTCTATAGTCTATCAGAGTATGGCTGTGGGGTGATTCTACTGTTTGTACTCTCTGAGTATGGCTGTGGGGGTGAAATGTACTGTCTCTATATCAGAGTATGGCTGGGGGAGTGATTCTACTGTCTCTGCCATACCCCCAGTATGGCTGTGGGTTTGATTCTACTGTCTGCTATCTATCAGAGTATTACTTGTTGGCGGGTGATTCTACTGTTTGTACTCTATCAGAGTATGGCTGTGGAAGTTAGAAAAAGGAAGCATCTGGTCTTCGATGAACTAAAAATCATTAGTCACTTATTAAATGATGTGAGCTGTGAGTGATTCTTTACTGTCTGTATATCAGTTATTGTAGGATGTGGGAGTGATTCTACTTTCTCTATTCTAACAGAGTATGGCTTTGTAAGATTCTACTATCTCTAGTCTATCAGAGTATGGATGTGGGGTGATCTACTGTCTTTAGTTTATCATATTATGACTGTGGTCTGCACTGTCTCTATTCTATCAGTACTGTAGCTTGTAGGGTGATTCTCTATTGTCTTTAGTTTATCATATTATGAATGTGGGGGTTATTAGGTCTCTACATCGATATGGCTGTGTGGGAGTGATTCTCTCTGTCTATCATACTAAGGCTGTGGGGTTTTGTTCTACTGTCTCTATATCAGAGTATGGCTGTGGGGTGATTATACTGTCTCTATATCACAGTATTGCTGTGGGGTTGATACACCTGTCTCTATACTTGTAAGGTAGTTTGTGGATGGATTCCACTGTCTCATATCTATTACAGTATGCTGTGGGGTTGATTCTACTCTCTCTAGTTATCACAGAATGGCTGTGGGTGTGATTCTTCTGTCTGTCTTATGGCTGTGGGTTTTCATGTCTCTATATCAATGGCTGCTGTATCTCTAATGTCTCTAGTCTCAGAGTATGTGGTTGTGGGGGTGATTCTACTGTCTCTGGTCTATCAGAGCAACAGGCTGTGTGAGTGATTATACTGTACCTAGTCTATCGGAGTTGGCTGTAGAAGATCGATGGTGATTCTAACTGTTGTGCTTATTCCCAAGTATGGCTTGAAATGAATATACTTCTCAATCGAGTATGACTGTAAGAGTGATTCGACTGCCCATGGCACTTGGCTGTAAGGTTGATTCTACTGTACCTCTATCTATGCGAGTATGGCTGTAAAGTGATTCACTGTTTATACTCTATCACCGTGCTGGCTTGTGAAGGTGTACTGTCCCTATGGCAGAATACACTGGCTGTAGGAGTGATCTCTGTCTCTATGTCAATGTAATGAAGCTGTGGGACTGTCTATTCACTACATTCTCATAAAGAATATTCTAACATATTATAGGCTGTGTAACAGACAGGTGATTCTACTTCTCTATTTGTTAATCGAGTATGGATGTGAGGTGAATCACTATCTCTAGTATATCGAAGTATGGCTGTGGGGTGATTCTACTGTCTCTAGTCTACCCGGCATTATGGCTGTAGGGAGGTGATTATATTGTCTTTTTTATCAATATTATGGTGTGAGCCCACTGTCTCTAATCTATATACAATATGACTGGCTGGCGAAATTTATTCTACTCTCTCGAATCCTATCAGACTATGTGGGGAGTTATTACGGACTGTCTCTATATTCAGAGTATGGCTGTGGGGTTGGTCTTACTGTCTCTATATCACAGTATGGCTGTGGGGTTGATTCTGTCTCTAGTCTATCAGAGTATTGTTGTGGGGGGATTCTTCCTCTCTATAGTCCTATTATCAGAGCAATGCAGCGGGGTGATTCTTTACTCTCTCTATTCTTTCACAGTCATGGCTGTGGTTTTGATTCTTCTGTCTGTATTCTTAGAGTATGGCTTGGGGTTTGATTCTAATGTCTGTATCAGAGTATGGCTGTGGGGGTGATTCTAATGTCTCTCTAAGTCTCCTCAGAGTATGGTTGCGGGAGTGATTCTACTGTCTCTAGTCTATCAGAGGCTGTGTGGGTGATTCTACTGTCTGTAGTCTATCAGAGTATGGCTGTGGGGTGATATCTACTGTTTGTACTCTATCAGAGTATGGCTGTGGGAGTGAATTACTGTTTCTCTATTCGGGTGTATGGCTGTGGGGGTGATTCTACTGTCTCTACTAACACAGTATGGCTGTGTGTTATTCTACTATCTCTACTATCAGAGTATGGATGTGGGAGTGATTCTACTGTTTGTACTCTATCAGAGTATGATTTGTAGGTGATTCTACTATCTCTAGCTATGAGAGTATGGCTCGTGGGGGTGATTCTACCTTCAGCTTATCCATATTATGGCTGTGGGGTGATTATACTTTCTCTATTCTAAAAGAGTATGGCTGTGGAGTGATTCTACCCTTCTCTATATCCAATTATGGGTTATTACTCTTGTCTCTATATCAGAGTATGGCTGTGGGAGTGATTTCTACTGGTCTCTTCATATCACAGTATGTGTGGGGTTGGATTCTGTCTTTATTTATCCATAGTATGGTTGTGGTGATTACACTGTCTCTAGTCATGAGTATTGCTGTGGGGGTGATTCTCTCTAAGTCTATCATAGCATAGCTGGCCGGGTTATTCCTGTCTCTATAACAGAGTATGTGTGGGGTTGGATTATACTGTCTCTATATCACAGTAGGCTGTGGGTGTGATTCCTACTGTCTCTGGTCTATCAGAGTATGTGGTTGTGGGGTTTCACTGTCTCTAGTCTATTAGAGCAATGCTGTGGGAGTGGATTCTACTCTCTCCAGTGTATCACCCAGTACTGGCTGTGGGTGTGATTCCTTCTGTTTGTAAATTCTATTAGAGCATGCTGTACGGGGTTGATTCTAATGTCTCTATATCAGAGATGGCTGTGGGGTGATAATCTAATGTCTCTGGTCTATCAGAGTATGGTTGTGGGAGTGATTCTACTGTCTCTATCTATCAGAGTATGGCTGTGTGGTGATTCTACTGTCTGTAGTCTATCAGAGTATGGCTGTGAGGGGTGATTCTACTGTTTGTACTCTATCAGAGTATGGCTTGTGGGAGTGAATGTACTGTCTCTATATCAGATTGTGTAAAACGGGGGTGAATGTACTTTCATTCTATATCAGAGTATGGCTGTGGGAGTGATTCTACTATCTCTATATCACAGTATGGCTGTGGGATTGAATTCTACTGTCTCTATCCATATCAGATGGCTGTGGGGTGATCTCTACCATATCTTACTCTATCAGAGTATGGCTGTGGGGGTAGATTTACTGTCTCTAGTTATAAAGGTATGGCTGTGGAGGTGATTATACTGTCTGTAAATCGTGTATGGCTGTGGAGTGATTCTACTTTCTCCTATTCTAACAGACTATGTCTGTGGGTGTTCTACGCTGTCTCTATATCAGGAGTATGGTTGTGGGAGTGATTCTACTGTCTCTATATCAGAGTATGGCTGTGGGGTTGGTTCTACTGTCTCTAGTCTATCAGAGAGTATGGCTGTGGGGGATTCTATTGTCTTATTGGTTTTCGAGTAATTGGGTGTGGGTGGGATTCTACTTTCTCTCTAGCATCAATGTATAGCTGTGGGTGATTCACCTCTCTCTCGATCTATCATATTACTATGTTTGCTTCGGGGGGTTTATTTTACGCTGTCTCTATATCAGAGTATGGCTGTGGGGGTGATTCTACTGTCTCTGTCTATCATGGCTTGTGGGGGTGATTCTACTGTCTCTAGTCTATCAGAGTATGGTTGTGGGAGGATTACACTGTCTCTAGTCTATTAGGGAGTACTGTGGGGGTGATTTCTATCTCTCTCTAGTTATCTTTGTGTATAGCTGTGGGTGTGATTCTTCTGTCTGTGTTATTCTATTAGAGTATGGCTGTGGGGTTGATTCTAATGTCTCTATATCAGAGAGAATGGCTCATGAGTTGATTCTAATAATGTCTCTGGTCTATCAGAGTATGGTTGTCAGAGGTATTTGTCTAGTCTATCAGTATGGCTGTGTGAGTTGATTATACTTGTCTATAGTCTATCTGAGTATGGCTGTAGGGTGATTCACTGCTCTAGTCTTCAGAGTATGTTTGTGGGGGATGAATATACTGTCTCTCTAGTTATAAGAGTATGGCTGTGGGGGGTTGATTCTACTGTCTGTACTATCAGTGTATGGCTGTGGGGTGATATCTACTTTCTCTATCTGTAGAGTATGCTGGGATGATTCTACTGTCTCTATATCAGAGTATGGATGTGGGGTTAGATCTACTGTCTCTATATCAGAGTATGGCAGTGGGGTGATTCTACTGTCTAGTCTATCAGATTATGGCTGTGGGGTGATTCTATTGTCTTTATTTATAATATTATGGGTGTGGGAGTGATTTCACTGTCTCACTATTGTATGGCTGTGGGGTGATTCTACTCTCTAATCTAACAGTACTATGGCTGTGGAGTTATTCACTATCTCTATATCAGAGTATGGCTGTGGGAGTGAATTACTGTCTCTATTCACAGTATGACTGTGGGGGTTGATTCTACTTATCTCTAGTCCTCAGAGTATGGTTGTGGGGGTGATTCCACTGTCTACCAGTCTATTATATCAATGCTGAGGTGGAGGATATTCTACTCTCTCTATGTAAATCCTGCAGTATGGCCTTGATGTGATTCTTCTGTCTGTATTCTATTAGACTATGACTGTGGGGTTTATTCTAAGCTGTCTCTATATCCAGAGAGTATGGCTGTGGGGGTTGATTCTAATGTCTGGTCTATCAAGTAGTTGTGGGGGGTTCTACTGTCTCTATCTATCAGAGTATGGCTGTGTGGGTGATTATATACTGTCTAGTCTATCAGAGAATGGCTGTGGGGGTGATTCTACTTTTGTACTCTATTCAGAGTATATGGCTGTGGTGAATCCTGTCTCTATTCTATCATAAGCTTGTTGATTGCTTTCGTCTCTATATCAGAGTATGGCTGTGGGTGATTCATCTTCCCTATATCACAGTATGGCTGCGGGGTGTGATTCTGTCTCCCGCTCTATCAGAGTATGGCTGTGGGGGTGATTCTACTGTTTGTACTCTATCAGAGTATCGCTCTGTGGGAGTAATTATACTGTCTCTAGCCTATTTAGAGTATGGCTGTGGGGTGATTCTACTGTCTGAGTCTATCACAGTTATGGCTGTGGGGTGATTCTACTTTCTCTATTCTAACGAGTATGGCTGTGTAGTGATTCTACTTGTCTCTATATCACAGTATGGATGTGGGGTTGAATCTACTGTCTCTATATCAGAGTATGGCTGTGGGGTGATTCTACTTCTGTAGTCTATGAGAGTATGGCTGTGTGGGAGTGGAATCACTGTCTTTAGTTATAAGAGTATGGCTGTGGAGGATTCTTACACTGTCTGTACTATAGTGTATGGTTGTGGGGTGATTCTACTTTCTCTAGATCTATCAGAGTATGGCTGTGTTGAGTGATTCTACTATCTCTATATCAGAGTATGGATGTGGGAGTGAATCTACTGTCTCTTATCAGAGTATGGC
Organism: Coregonus clupeaformis; assembly: GCF_020615455.1. NCBI lineage: Eukaryota > Metazoa > Chordata > Actinopteri > Salmoniformes > Salmonidae > Coregonus > Coregonus clupeaformis. Next base: position 205,976 of record NW_025534352.1, on the reverse strand, counting down.
AGTGGGGAGTGATACTATCTCTAGTCTATGAGAGTATGGTTGTGGGGTGATTCCATTGTCTTCTAGTTTATCATATCATGGCTGTGGAGGTGATTATACTGTCTCTAAGTATGCCCCCAGTATAGCTGTGGGGCTGATTCTACTGTCCTCTACATTAGGTATGACTGTGGGAGTTGATTCCAATATCTCTATCAGAGTATTGCTGTGGAGGTGATTCTAATGTCTCTAATCTATCAGAGTGGGTTGGAGTGATTCACTGCACTCTCTAGTCTATCAGAGTATGTTTGTGGAAGTGATTCTACTGCCTCTAGAAATTATCAAATTGGTGTGGGGGTGAATCTACTGTTTCGTACTCTATCATAGAACTGGCAGTGGGAGTTATTCTACTGTCTCTAAACTGTCAGAGTATGGCTGTTTTGAGGGATTCTACTGTCTCTAGTTCACGAGAGTTTGGCTGTGGGGTTGATTAACTGTCTCTAGTCTATCATAGTATGGATGTAGGGTGATGATTCTACTTTTTTTACTCTATCAGAGTGCTGTGGGGTGAATATACTGTCTCTATATAACAAGAGTACGGCTGTGGGAGTGATTATACTGTCCCCATACACAGTATGGCTGTGGTGAGTGATTCTGCTTTCCTGTATACAGAGTATGTTTGTGGGAGGAATATACTGTCTCTATATCAGGAGTATGGATGTGGGGTGATTCTACTGTCTCTGCTATCAGGTATGGCTGTGATTGGGGGGTGATTCTATTGTCTTTAGTTTATCATATTATGGATGTGGGGGTGATTACACTGTCTCTATACAATAGTATGGCTGTGGGGTGATTCTACTCTCCGAATCTATCATACTATGACTGTGTGGGGTTATCGCTGTCTCTATATCAGAGTATGGCTGTGGGAGTGATTATACTGTCTCTATATCACAGTATGGCTGTGGGGTTGGTTCTACTGTCTCTATCTATCAGAGTATGGTTGTGGGGGATTCCACTGTCTCTAGTCTATTAGAGCAATGCTGTGGGGGTGATTCTACTCTCTCTAGTGTATCATACAGTAAGCTGTGGGTGTGATTCTTCTGTCTGTATTCTATTAGAGATGGCTGTGGGGTTGATTCTAATGTCTCCATATCAGAGAGATGGCGTGGGGGTGATTCTAATGTCTCTGGTCTATCAGAGTATGGTTGTGGGGGTGATTCTACTGTCTCTAGTCTATCAGAGTATGGCTGTGTGAGTGATTATACTGTCTATAGTCTATCAGAGTATGGCTGTGGGGTGATTCTACTGTTTGTACTCTATCAGAGTATGGCTGTGGGGGTGGAATGTACTGTCTCTATATCAGAGTATGGCTGGGGGGTGATATCTACTGTCTTATATCAGAGTATGGCTGTGGGAGTGATTCTACTGTCTCTATATCCGACAGGTGGCTGTGGGGTTGATTCTACTGTCTCTATCTATTAGAGTATGGGTGTGGGTGATTCTACTGTTATTTGTACTCTATCTAGTCTATAGTATGGCTGTGGGGGTGATTCTATTGTCTGTATATCAGAGTATGGCCGTGGGAGTGATTTCACTTTCTCTATACTGTTAGTATGGCTGTGGGGGTGATTCTACTATCTCTATATCAGAGTATGGCTGTGGAGTGATTCCAATATCTCTATATCAGAGTATGGCTGGGGTGATTCTACTGTCTCTCTATCAGAGTATGGCTGCGGGGTGATTCACTGTCTCTAGTCTATCAGTATATGCTGCGGGGGTGATCTACTGTCTCCAGACTATCAAAGTATGGCTGTGGGAGTGATTCTACAGCTCTCTAATCTATCATAGTATGACTGTGGGGGTTATTCCAGCTGTCTCTATCAGAGTATGGTTGTGGGAGTGATTCTACTTGCTCTCTATATCAGAGTATGGCTGTGGGGTTGATTATACTGTCTCTATCTATCAGAGATGGCTGTGGGGGTGATTCTACCTGTCTCTAGTCTATCAGAGTAAGGCTGTGGGGGTGATTTACTATCTATTTTTTGTCTCTAGTCTATCAGAGTATAGCTGTGGGAGTGATTCTACTGTCTTATCAGAGTATGGCTGTGGGGTGATTCTACTGTCTCTATATCAGAGTATGGCTGTGGGTCGTATTCTACTGTCTCTAGTCTATCAGAGTATGGCTGTGGGGGTGATTCTACTGTCTCTAGTCTATCAGAGTATGGATGTGGGGGTGATTACACTGTCTCTATCTATCAGAGTATGGCTGTGGGGGTGATTCTACTGTCTGTACTTATCAGAGTACTTGTTGTGGGGGTGATTACGCTGTCTCTGATATCAGAGTATGGCTGTGGGAGTGATTCTACGTCTGTATATCAGAGTATGGCTGTGGGGGTGATTCTACTGTTTCTATTCTATCAGAGTAGGCTGTGGGGGTGATTACTGTCTCTATATCAGAGTATGGCTGTGGAGTGAAATCTCGTCTCTATAGTCAGAGTAGCTGTGGGAGTGATTCTACTGTCTCATTCTAACAGAGTGCTGTGGTGATTATACTATCTCTATATCAGAGTATGGATGTGGGAGTGAATCTGTCTCTATATCAGAGTATGGCTGTGGGGATGATTCTACTGTCTCTAGTCTATGACAGTATGGCTGTGGGGGTGATTCTACTGTCTTTAGTTATCATTATGGATGTGGGGTGATTACACTGTCTCTATACTAGTATGGCTGTGGGAGTGATTCTACTCTCGAATCTATCACACTATGACTGTGGGGTTATCTGCTGTCTATATCAGAGTATGGCTGTGGGAGTGATTGTCTCCTGGTGTATGGCTGTGGGGGTTTTTACTGTCTCTATCTATCAGATGGTTGTGGGGGCCGTCTCTAGTCTATTAGAGCAATGCTGTGGGGGTGATTCTACTCTCTCTAGTGTATCACAGTATAGCTGTGGTGTGATTCTTCTGTCTGTATTCTATTAGAGTATGGCTTTGGGGTTGATTCTAATGTCTCTATATCAGAGAATGGCTGTGGGGTGATTCTAATGTCTCTGGTCTATCAGAGTATGGTTGTGTGGGTGATTCTACTGTCTCTAGTGCCTATCAGAGCATGGCTGTGTGAGTGATTATACTGTCTATAGTCTATCAGAGTATGGCTGTGGGGGTGATTCTACTGTTTGTACTCTATCAGAGTATGGCTGTGGGGGTGAATGTACTGTCTCTATATCAGAGTATGGCTGTGGGGGTGAATGCTGTCTCTATATCAGAGTATGGCTGTGGGAGTGATTCTACTGTCTCTATATCACAGTGTGGCTGTGGGGTTGATTCTACTGTCTCTATCTATCAGAGTATGGCTGTGAGGGGTGATTCTACTGTTTGTACTCTATCAGAGTATGGCTGTGGGGGTGAATGTACTGTCTCTATATAAGAGTATGGCTGTGGGAGTGATTCTACTGTCTGTATATCAGTGTATGGCTGTGGGGGTGATTCTACTTTCTCTATTCTAACAGAGCTATGGCTGTGTGAGTGATTATACTATCTCTATATCAGAGACATGGATGTGGGAGTGAATCTACTGTCTCTATATCAGAGTATGGCTGTGGGGTGATTCTACTATCTCTAGTCTATGACAGTATGGCTGTGGGGGTGATTCTATTGTCTTTAGTTTATCATATTATGGATGTGGAGGTGATTACACTGTCTCTATACAATAGTATGGCTGTGGGAGTGATTCTACTCTCTCGAATCTATCATACTATGACTGTGGGGTTATTACGCTGTCTCTATATCAGAGTATGGCTGTGGGAGTGATTATACTGTCTCTATATCACAGTATGGCTGTGGGTTGGTTATACTGTCTCTATCTATCAGAGTATGGTTGTGGGGGATTCCACTGTCTCTAGTCTATTAGAGCAATGCTGGGGGGTGATTCTACTCTCTCTAGTGTATCACAGTATAGCTGTGGGTGTGATTCTTCTGTCTGTATTCTATTAGAGTATGGCTGTGGGGTTGATTCTAATGTCTCTATATCAGAGAATGGCTGTGGGGGTGATTCTAATGTCTCTGGTCTATCAGAGTATGGTTGTGGGGTGATTCTACTGTCTCTAGTCTATCAGAGTATGGCTGTGTGAGTGATTATACTGTCTATAGTCTATCAGAGTATGGCTGTGGGGGTGATTCTACTGTTTGTACTCTATCAGAGTATGGCTGTGGGGTGAATGTACTGTCTCTATATCAGAGTATGGCTGTGGGAGTGATTCTACTGTCTCTATATCACAGTATGGCTGTGGGGTTGATTCTACTGTCTCTATCTATCAGAGTATGGCTGTGGGGGTGATTCTACTGTTTGTACTCTATCAGAGTATGGCTGTGGGGGTGAATGTACTGTCTCTCATATAAGAGTATGGCTGTGGGAGTGATTCTACTGTCTGTATATCAGTGTATGGCTGTGGGGGTGATTCTACTTTCTCTCATTCTAACAGCGTATGGCTGTGTGAGTGATTCTACTATCTCTATATCAGAGTATGGATGTGGGAGTGAATCTACTGTCTCTATATCAGAGTATGGCAGTGGGGTGATTCTACTATCTCTAGTCTATGACAGTATGGCTGTGGGGGTGATTCTATTGTCTTTAGTTTATCATATTATGGATGTGGAGGTGATTACACTGTCTCTATACAATAGTATGGCTGTGGGGGTGATTCTACTGTCTCTATATCATAGTATGACTGTGGGAGTGATTCCAATATCTCTATTTCAGAGTATTGCTGTGGAGGTGATTCTACTGTCTCTAATCTATCAGAGTATGGCTGTGGAAGTGATTCTACTGTCTCTAGTCTATCAGAGTATTGCTGTGGGAGTGATTCTACTGTCTCTAGACTATCAAATTATGGCTGTGGGGTGAATCTACTGTCTCTAGTCTATCAGAGTATTGCTGTGCGGAGTGATTCTACTGTCTTTTAGTCTATCATAGAATGGCAGTGGGAGTTATTCTACTGTCTCTAAACTGTCAGAGTATGGTTGTTTGAGGGGATTCTACTGTCTCTAGTCTATCAGAGTTTGGCTGTGGGGGTGATTATATTGTCTCTAGTCTATCATAGCATGGCTGTGAGGGTGATTACACTTTCTCTATATCAGAGTATGGCTGTGGGAGTGAATATACTGTCTCTATATCAGAGTACGGCTGTGGGAGTGATTATACTGTCTCTAGTCTAACATAGTATGGCTGTGTGAGTGATTCTACTGTCTCTATATCAGAGTATGGCTGTGGGAGTGAATATACTGTCTCTATATCAGAGTATGGCTGTGGGTGTGATTCTACTGTCTCTGGTCTATCAGTGTATGGCTGTGGGGGTGATTCTATTGTCTCTAGTCTATCATATAATGGATGTGGGGGTGATTACACTGTCTCTATATCATAGTATGGCTGTGGGAGTGATTCTACTGTCTCTATATCAGAGTACGGCTGTGGGGGTGATTCTAATGTCTCTATATCAGAGAATGGCTGTGGGATTGAATCTACTGTCTCTAGACTATCACAGTATGGCTGTGGGAGTGATTCTACTCTCTCTAGTCTATCAGAGTATGGCTGTGGGAGTGATTCTACTGTCTCTAGTCTATCAGTGTATGGCTGTGGGAGTGATTCTACAGTCTCTAAACTGTCAGAGTTTTGCTGTGTGAGTGATTCTACTGTCTTTAGTCTATCAAAGTATGGCTCTGGGGGTGAATCTACTGTCTCTAGTCTATCAGAGTATGGCTTTGGTAGTGATTCTACTGTCTCTATATCAGAGTATGGCTGTGGGAGTGAATCTACTGTCTCTATATCAGAGTATGGCTGTGGGGGTGATTCTACTGTCTCTGGTCTATCAGTGTATGGCTGTGGGGGTGATTCTATTGTCTCTAGTCTATCATATAATGGATGTGGGGGTGATTACACTGTCTCTATATCATAGTATGGCTGTGGGAGTGATTCTACTGTCTCTATATCAGAGTACGGCTGTGGGGGGTGATTCTAATGTCTCTATATCAGAGAATGGCTGTGGGATTGAATCTACTGTCTCTAGACTATCACAGTATGGCTGTGGGAGTGATTCTACTCTCTGTTATCAGAGTATGGCTGTGGGAGTGATTCTACTGTCTCTAGTCTATCAGTGTATGGCTGTGGGAGTGATTCTACAGTCTCTAAACTGTCAGAGTTTGCTGTGTGAGTGATTCTACTGTCTTTAGTCTATCAAAGTATGGCTCTGGGGGTGAATCTACTGTCTCCCTAGTCTATCAGAGTATGGCTTTGGTAGTGATTCTACTGTCTCTATATCAGAGTATGGCTGTGGGAGTGAATCTACTGTCTCTATATCAGAGTATGGCTGTGGGGGTGATTCTACTGTCTCTGGTCTATCAGAGTATTTTCTTGGGGGTGAATCTACTTTCTCTAGTTTATCAGATTATGGCTGTGTGAGTGATTCTACTGTCTATAGTCTATCAGAGTATAGCTGTGGGGGTGATTCCACTGTCTCTAGTCTATCAGAGTATGTCTGTGGGGGTGATTTTACTGTCTCTAGTCTATCAGAGTATGGCTGTGGGAGTTATTCTAATGTCTCTAAACTTTCAGAATATGGTTGTGGGAGTGATTCTACTGTCTCTAGACTATCACAGTATGGCTGTGGGAGTGATTCTGCTCTCTATAGTCTATCAGAGTATGGCTGTGGGAGTGATTCTACTGTCTGTAGTCTATCAGTGTGTGGCTGTGGGAGTTATTCTACTGTCTCTAAACTGTCAGAGTATTGCTGTGTGAGTGATTCTACTGTCTAGTCTATCAGAGTTTGGCTGTGGGGGTGATTCTACTGTTTGTACTCTATCAGAGTATGGCTGTGGGGGTGAATGTACTGTCTCTATATCAGAGTATGGCTGTGGGAGTGATTCTACTGTCTCTATATCACAGTATGGCTGTGGGGTTGATTCTACTGTCTCTATCTATCAGAGTGTGGCTGTGGGGGTGATTCTACTGTTTGTACTCTATCAGAGTATGGCTGTGGGGTGGAATGTACTGTCTCTATATAGAGTATTGCTGTGTGAGTGATTCTACTTCTTAGCTATCAAAGTATGGCTGTGGGGGGAATCTACTGACTCTAGTGGCGCAGTGGTTCAAGGCACTGCACCGCAGTGCTAGCTGTGCCACTACAGATGCTGGTTCGAATCCAGGCTCTGTCGTAGCCGGCCGCGACCGGGAGACGCATGGGGCGGCCCACAATTGGCCCAGCGTCGTCCAGGTTAGGGGAGGGAATGGCCGGAAGGGATGTATCTCAGTTGGTAGAGCATGGCGTTTGCAACGCCAGGGTTGAGGGTTTGATTCCCACGGGGGGCCAGTATGAAAAAAAGTATGAATGCATTCACTAACTGTAAGTCGCTCTGGATAAGAGCGTCTGCTAAATGACTAAATTCTAAATCTATCAGAGTATGGCTGTGTGAGTGATTCTACTGTATCTACCTATCAGAGTATGGTTGTGGGGGTGATTCCACTGTCTCTAGTGTATCACAGTGTGGGAGTGATTCTATTGTCTTTAGTCTATCACAGTATGGCTGTGGGGGTGATTCTATTGTCTCTAGTCTATCATAGTTTGGCTGTGAGGGTGATTACACTGTCTATATATCAGAGTATGGCTTTGTGAGTGATTCTACTGTCTCTATATCAGAGTATGGCTGTGGGAGTGATTCTAATGTCTCTATTTCAGAGAATGGTTGTGGGAGTGATTATTCTGTCTCTATTCTAACAGAGTATGGCTGTGTGAGTTATTCTACTGTCTCTATATCAGAGTATGGTTGTGGGGGTGATTGTACTGTCTGTAGTCTATCATAGTAAGGCTGTGGGGGTGATTCTTCTGTCTCTATATAAGAGTATGGCTGTGTGAGTGATTCTACAGTCACTATCTATCAGAGTATGGGTGTGGGGGTGATTCCACTGTCTCTAGTCTATTACAGCAATGATGTGTGGGTGATTCTACTCTCTCTACTGTATCACAGTATGGCTGTGGGAGTGATTCTATTGTCTTTAATCTATCACAGTATGGCTGTGGGAGTGATTATACTGTCTCTAGTCTAACAAGTATGGCTGTGTGAGTGATTCTACTATCTCTATATCAGAGTATGGATGTGGGAGTGAATCTACTGTCTCTATATCAGAGTATGGCTGTGGGGGTGATTATATTGTCTTTAGTCTATCATATTATGGATGTGGAGTTGATTACACTGTCTCTATATCATAGTATGGCTGTGGGAGTGATTCTACTGTCTCTATATCAGAGTATGACTGTGGGAGTGATTCCAATATCTCTAGTCTATCACAGTATGGCTGTGGGTGTGATTTTATTGTCTCTAGTCTATCAAAGTATGGCTGTGGGGGTGAATCAACTGTCTCTAGTCTATCAAAGTATGGCTGTGGGGTGAATCTACTGTCTCTAGTCTATCAGAGTATTGCTGTGGGAGTGATTCTACTGTCTCTAGTCTATCATAGTATGGCTGTGGGAGTTATTCTACTGTCTCTAAACTGCCAGAGTATGGTTGTTGGAGGGATTCTACTGTCTCTAGTCTATCAGAGTTTGGCTGTGGGGGGTGATTATATTGTCTCTAGTCTATCATAGCATGGCTGTGAGCGTGATTACACTTTCTCTATATCAGAGTATGGCTGTGGGTGATTCCACAGTCTCTATATCAGAGTATGGCTGTGGGAGTGATTTTACTGTCTCTATATCAAAGTATGGCTATGGGAGTAATTCTACTATCTCATATCAGAGTATGGCTGTGGGAGTTATTATACTGTCTCTTGTCTAACAGAATATGGCTGTGTGAGTGATTCTACTGTCTCTATATCAGAGTATGGCTGTGCGGGGAGTGAATCTACTGTCTCTATATCAGAGTATGGCCTTGTGGGTGATTCTACTGTCTCTGGTCTATCACACTATGGCTGTGGGGTGAGTCTATTGTCTTTAGTCTATCACAGTATGGCTGTGGAAGTGATTCTACTGTCTTTAGACTATAACAGTATGGCTGTGGGAGTGATTCTACTGTCTCTAGACTATCACATTATGGCTGTGGGAGTGATTCTACTCTCTCTAGTCTATCAGAGTATGGCTGTGGGAGTGATTCTACTGTCTCTAGTCTATCAGAGTATTGCTGTGTGAGTGATTCTACTGTCTCTAGACTATAACAGTATGGCTTTGGTAGTGATTCTACTGTCTCTATATCAGAGTATGGCTGTGGGAGTGAATCTACTTTCTCTATATTAGAGTATGGCTGTGGGGGTGATTCTACTGTCTCTGGTCTATCAGAGTATGGCCATGGGGGTGAATCTCACTGTATCTAGTCTATCAGAGTATGGCTGTGTGGAGTGATTCTACTGTCTATAGTCTATCAGAGTATGGCTGTGGGGGTGATTCTACTGTCTCTAGACTATCACAGTATGGCTGTGGGGGTGATTCTACTCTCTTTAGTCTATCAAAGTATGGCTGTGGGGGTGAATCTACTGTCTCTAGTCTATCAGAGTATGGCTGTGTGAGTGATTCTACTGTATCTACCTATCAGAGTATGGTTGTGGGGGTGATTCCACTGTCATTATTCTATTAGAGCAATGATGTGGGGGTGATTCTACTATCTCTAGTGTATAACAGTATGGCTGTGGGGTTGATTCTACTGTTTGTACTCTATCAGAGTATGGCTATGGAGGTGAATTTACTGTCTCTATATAAGAGTATGGCAGTGGGAGTGATTCTACTGTCTATATATCAGTGTATGGCTGTGGGGGTGATTCTACTCTCTCGAATCTATCATACTATGACTGTGGGGATTATTACGCTGTCTCTATATCAGAGTATGGCTGTGGGAGTGATTCTACTCTCTCGAATCTATCATACTATGACTGTGGGGGTTATTACGCTGTCTCTATATCAGAGTATGGCTGTGGGAGTGATTATACTGTCTCTATATCACAGTATGGCTGTGGGGTTGGTTCTACTGTCTCTATCTATCAGAGTATGGTTGTGGGGGGGATTCCATTGTCTCTAGTCTATTAGAGCAATGCTGTGGGGTGATTCTACCTCTCTAGTGCTATCACAGTATAGCTGTGGGTGTGATTCTTCTGTCTGTATTCTAATAGAGTATGGTTTGGGGGTTGATTCTAATGTCTCTATATCAGAGAATGGCTGTGGGGGGTGATTCTAATGTCTCTGGTCTATCAGAGTATGGTTGTGTGGGTGATTCTACTGTCTCTAGTCTATCGAGTATGGCTGTGTGAGTGATTATACTGTCTATAGTCTATCAGAGTATGGCTGTGGGGGTGATTCTACTGTTTGTACTCTATCAGAGTATGGCTGTGGGGGTGAATGTACTGTCTCTATATCAGAGTATGGCTGTGGGAGTGATTCTACTGTATCTATATCACAGTATGGCTGTGGGGTTGATTCTACTGTCTCTATCTATCACAGTATGGCTGTGGGGGTGATTCTACTGTTTGTACTCTATCAGAGTATGGCTGTGGGGGTGAATGTACTGTCTCTATATAAGAGTATGGCTGTGGGAGTGATTCTACTGTCTGTATATCAGTGTATGGCTGTGGGGGTGATTCTACTTTCTCTAGTCTAACAGAGTATGGCTGTGTGAGTGATTCTACTATCTCTATATCAGAGTATGGATGTGGTAGTGAATCTACTGTCTCTATATCAGAGTATGGCTGTGGGGTGATTCTACTATCTCTAGTCTATGACAGTATGGCTGTGGGGGTGATTCTATTGTCTTTAGTTTATCATATTATGGATGTGGAGGTGATTACACTGTCTCTATACAATAGTATGGCTGTGGGGGTGATTCTACTGTCTCTATATCATAGTATGACTGTGGGAGTGATTCCAATATCTCTATTTCAGAGTATTGCCGTGGAGGTGATTCTACTGTCTCTAATCTATCAGAGTATGGCTGTGGAAGTGATTCTACTGTCTCTAGTCTATCAGAGTATTGCTGTGGGAGTGATTCTACTGTCTCTAGACTATCAAAGTATGGCTGTGGGGTGAATCTACTGTCTCTAGTCTATCAGAGTATTGCTGTGGGAGTGATTCTACTGTCTCTAGTCTATCATAGAATGGCAGTGGGAGTTATTCTACTGTCTCTAAACTGTCAGAGTATGGTTGTTTGAGGGATTCTACTGTCTCTAGTCTATCAGAGTTTGGCTGTGGGGGTGATTATATTGTCTCTAGTCTATCATAGCATGGCTGTGAGGGTGATTACACTTTCTCTATATCAAAAGTATGGCTGTGGGAGTGAATATACTGTCTCTATATCAGAGTACGGCTGTGGGAGTGATTATACTGTCTCTAGTCTAACATAGTATGGCTGTGTGAGTGATTCCTACTGTCTCTATATCAGAGTATGGCTGTGGGAGTGAATATACTGTCTCTATATCAGAGTATGGCTGTGGGTGTGATTCTACTGTCTCTGGTCTATCAGTGTATGGCTGTGGGGGTGATTCTATTGTCTCTAGTCTATCATATTATGGATGTGGGGTGATTACACTGTCTCTATATCATAGTATGGCTGTGGGAGTGATTCTACTGTCTCTATTTCAGAGTACGGCTGTGGGGGTGATTCTAATGTCTCTATATCAGAGAATGGCTGTGGGATTGAATCTACTGTCTCTAGACTATCACAGTATGGCTGTGGGAGTGATTCTACTGTCTCTAGACTATCACAGTATGGCTGTGGGAGTGATTCTACTCTCTCTAGTCTATCAGAGTATGGCTGTGGGAGTGATTCTACTGTCTCTAGTCTATCAGTGTATGGCTGTGGGAGTGATTCTACTGTCTCTAAACTGTCAGAGTTTTGCTGTGTGAGTGATTCTACTGTCTTTAGTCTATCAAAGTATGGCTCTGGGGGTGAATCTACTGTCTCTAGTCTATCAGAGTATGGCTTTGGTAGTGATTCTACTGTCTCTATATCAGAGTATGGCTGTGGGAGTGAATCTACTGTCTCTATATCAGAGTATGGCTGTGGGGGTGATTCTACTGTCTCTGGTCTATCAGAGTATTTTCTTGGGGGTGAATCTACTTTCTCTAGTTTATCAGATTATGGCTGTGTGAGTGATTCTACTGTCTATAGTCTATCAGAGTATAGCTGTGGGGGTGATTCCACTGTCTCTAGTCTATCAGAGTATGTCTGTGGGGGGTGATTTTACTGTCTCTAGTCTATCAGAGTATGGCTGTGGGAGTGATTCTAATGTCTCTAAACTTTCAGAATATGGCTGTGGGAGTGCTTCTACTGTCTCTAGACTATCACAGTATGGCTGTGGGAGTGATTCTGCTCTCTATAGTCTATCAGAGTATGGCTGTGGGAGTGATTCTACTGTCTGTAGTCTATCAGTGTGTGGCTGTGGGAGTTATTCTACTGTCTCTAAACTGTCAGAGTATTGCTGTGTGAGTGATTCTACTGTCTTTAGTCTATCAAAGTATGGCTGTGGGGGTGAATCTACTGACTCTAGTGGCGCAGTGGTCTAAGGCACTGCATCGCAGTGCTATCTGTTCCACTAGAGATGCTGGTTCGAATCCAGGCTCTGTCGTAGCCGGCCGCGACCAGGAGACGCATGGGGCGGCGCACAATTGGCCCAGCGTCGTCCAGGTTAGGGGAGGGAATGGCCGGAAGGGATGTATCTCAGTTGGTAGAGCATGGCGTTTGCAACGCCAGGGTTGAGGGTTTGATTCCCACGGGGGGCCAGTATGAAAAAAAGTATGAATGCATTCACTAACTGTAAGTCGCTCTGGATAAGAGCGTCTGCTAAATGACTAAATTCTAAATCTATCAGAGTATGGCTGTGTGAGTGATTCTACTGTATCTACCTATCAGAGTATGGTTGTGGGGGTGATTCCACTGTCTCTAGTTTATTAGAGCAATGCTGTGTGGGTGATTCTACTCTCTCTAGTGTATCACAGTATGGCTGTGGGAGTGATTCTATTGTCTTTAGTCTATCACAGTATGGCTGTGGGGGTGATTCTATTGTCTCTAGTCTATCATAGTTTGGCTGTGAGGGTGATTACACTGTCTATATATCAGAGTATGGCTTTGTGAGTGATTCTACTGTCTCTATATCAGAGTACGGCTGTGGGAGTGATTCTAATGTCTCTATTTCAGAGAATGGTTGTGGGAGTGATTATTCTGTCTCTATTCTAACAGAGTATGGCTGTGTGAGTTATTCTACTGTCTCTATATCAGAGTATGGTTGTGGGGGTGATTGTACTGTCTGTAGTCTATCAGAGTAAGGCTGTGGGGGTGATTCTTCTGTCTCTATATAAGAGTATGGCTGTGTGAGTGATTCTACAGTCGCTATCTATCAGAGTATGGGTGTGGGGGTGATTCCACTGTCTCTAGTCTATTACAGCAATGATGTGTGGGTGATTCTACTCTCTCTACTGTATCACAGTATGGCTGTGGGAGTGATTCTATTGTCTTTAATCTATCACAGTATGGCTGTGGGAGTGATTATACTGTCTCTAGTCTAACAGAGTATGGCTGTGTGAGTGATTCTACTATCTCTATATCAGAGTATGGATGTGGGAGTGAATCTACCGTCTCTATATCAGAGTATGGCTGTGGGGGTGATTATATTGTCTTTAGTCTATCATATTATGGATGTGGAGTTGATTACACTGTCTCTATATCATAGTATGGCTGTGGGAGTGATTCTACTGTCTCTATATCAGAGTATGACTGTGGGAGTGATTCCAATATCTCTAGTCTATCACAGTATGGCTGTGGGTGTGATTGTATTGTCTCTAGTCTATCAAAGTATGGCTGTGGGGTTAATCAACTGTCTCTAGTCTATCAAAGTATGGCTGTGGGGTGAATCTACTGTCGCTAGTCTATCAGAGTATTGCTGTGGGAGTGATTCTACTGTCTCTAGTCTATCATAGTATGGCTGTGGGAGTTATTCTACTGTCTCTAAACTGCCAGAGTATGGTTGTTGGAGGATTCTACTGTCTCTAATCTATCAGAGTTTGGCTGTGGGGGTGATTATATTGTCTCTAGTCTATCATAGCATGGCTGTGAGTGTGATTACACTTTCTCTATATCAGAGTATGGCTGTGGGGTGAATATACCGTCTCTATATCAGAGTACGGCTGTGGGAGTGATTATACTGTCTCTAGTCTAACATAGTATGGCTGTGTGAGTGATTCTACTGTCTCTATATCAGAGTATGTCTGTGGGAGTGAATCTACTGTCTCTATATCATAGTATGGCTGTGGGGGTGATTCTATTGTCTTTAGTCTATCATATTATGGATGTGGAGGTGATTACACTGTCTCTATATCATAGTATGGCTGTGGGAGTGATTCTACTGTCTCTATATCAGAGTATGACTGTGGGAGTGATTCCAATATCTCTATTTCAGAGTATTGCTGTGGAGGTGATTCTACTGTCTCTAGTCTATCAGAGTATGGATAGGGAAGTGATTCTACTGTCTCTAGTCTATCAGAATATTGCTGTGGGAGTTATTATACTGTCTCTAGTCTATCACAGTCTGGCTTTGGGGTGAATCTACTGTCTCTAGTCTATCAAAGTATGGCTGTGGGGTGAATCTACTGTCTCTAGTCTATCAAAGTATGGCTGTGGGGTGAATCTACTGTCTCTAGTCTATCAGAGTATTGCTGTGGGAGTGATTCTACTGTCTCTAGTCTATCATAGTATGGCTGTGGGAGTTATTCTACTGTCTCTAAACTGCCAGAGTATGGTTGGTGGAGGGATTCTACTGTCTCTAGTCTATCAGAGTTTGGCTGTGGGCGTGATTATATTGTCTCTAGTCTATCATAGCATGGCTGTGAGGGTGATTACACTTTCTCTATATCAGAGTATGGCTGTGGGAGTGAATATACTGTCTCTATATCAGAGTACGGCTGTGGGAGTGATTATACTGTCTCTAGTCTAACATAGTATGGCTGTGTGAGTGATTCTACTGTATCTATATCAGAGTATGGCTGTGGGAGTGAATCTACTGTCTCTATATCAGAGTATGGCTGTGGGGGTGATTCTACTGTCTCTGGTCTATCGGTGGATGGCTGTGGTGGTGATTCTATTGTCTCTAGTCTATCATATTATGGATGTGGGGGTGATTACACTGTCTCTATATCATAGTATGGCTGTGGGAGTGATTCTACTGTCTCTATATCAGAGTACGGCTGTGGGGGTGATTCTAATGTCTCTATATCAGAGTATGGCTTTGGGGGTGAATCTACTGTCTCTAGTCTATCAGAGTATGGCTGTGGGGTAAATCTACTGTCTCTAGTCTATCATAGTATTGCTGTGTGAGTTATTCTACTGTCTGTAGTCTATCAGAGTATGGCTGTGTGAGTGATTCCACTGTCTCTAGTCTATCAGAGTATGTCTGTGGGGGTGATTTTACTGTCTCTAGTCTATCAGAGTATGGCTGTGGGAGTTATTCTAATGTCTCTAAACTTTCAGAATATGGTTGTGGGAGTGATTCTACTGTCTCTAGACTATCACATTATGGCTGTGGGAGTGATTCTGCTCTCTATAGTCTATCAGAGTATGGCTGTGGGAGTGATTCTACTGTCTGTAGTCTATCAGTGTGTGGCTGTGGGAGTTATTCTACTGTCTCTAAACTGTCAGAGTATTGCTGTGTGAGTGATTCTACTGTCTCTAGTCTATCAGAGTTTGGCTGTGGGGGTGATTCTACTGTTTGTACTCTATCAGAGTATGGCTGTGGGGGTGAATGTACTGTCTCTATATCAGAGTATGGCTGTGGGAGTGATTCTACTGTCTCTATATCACAGTATGGCTGTGGGGTTGATTCTACTGTCTCTATCTATCAGAGTGTGGCTGTGGGGGTGATTCTACTGTTTGTACTCTATCAGAGTATGGCTGTGGGGGTGAATGTACTGTCTCTATATAAGAGTATTGCTGTGTGAGTGATTCTACTGTCTTTAGTCTATCAAAGTATGGCTGTGGGGTGAATCTACTGACTCTAGTGGCGCAGTGGTCTAAGGCACTGCATCGCAGTGCTAGCTGTGCCACTACAGATGCTGGTTCGAATCCAGGCTCTGTCGTAGCAGGCCGCGACCGGGAGACGCATGGGGCGGCGCACAATTGGCCCAGCGTCGTCCAGGTTAGGGGAGGGAATGGCCGGAAGGGATGTATCTCAGTTGGTAGAGCATGGCGTTTGCAACGCCAGGGTTGAGGGTTTGATTCCCACGGGGGCCAGTATGAAAAAAGTATGAATGCATTCACTAACTGTAAGTCGCTCTGGATAAGAGCGTCTGCTAAATGACTAAATTCTAAATCTATCAGAGTATGGCTGTGTGAGTGATTCTACTGTATCTACCTATCAGAGTATGGTTGTGGGGGTGATTCCACTGTCTCTAGTTTATTAGAGCAATGCTGTGTGGGTGATTCTACTCTCTCTAGTGTATCACAGTGTGGGAGTGATTCTATTGTCTTTAGTCTATCACAGTATGGCTGTGGGGGTGATTCTATTGTCTCTAGTCTATCATAGTTTGGCTGTGAGGGTGATTACACTGTCTATATATCAGAGTATGGCTTTGTGAGTGATTCTACTGTCTCTATATCAGAGTACGGCTGTGGGAGTGATTCTAATGTCTCTATTTCAGAGAATGGTTGTGGGAGTGATTATTCTGTCTCTATTCTAACAGAGTATGGCTGTGTGAGTTATTCTACTGTCTCTATATCAGAGTATGGTTGTGGGGGTGATTGTACTGTCTGTAGTCTATCATAGTAAGGCTGTGGGGTGATTCTTCTGTCTCTATATAAGAGTATGGCTGTGTGAGTGATTCTACAGTCACTATCTATCAGAGTATGGGTTTGGGGGTGATTCCACTGTCTCTAGTCTATTACAGCAATGATGTGTGGGTGATTCTACTCTCTCTACTGTATCACAGTATGGCTGTGGGAGTGATTCTATTGTCTTTAATCTATCACAGTATGGCTGTGGGAGTGATTATACTGTCTCTAGTCTAACAGAGTATGGCTGTGTGAGTGATTCTACTATCTCTATATCAGAGTATGGATGTGGGAGTGAATCTACTGTCTCTATATCAGAGTATGGCTGTGGGGGTGATTATATTGTCTTTAGTCTATCATATTATGGATGTGGAGTTGATTACACTGTCTCTATATCATAGTATGGCTGTGGGAGTGATTCTACTGTCTCTATATCATAGTATGACTGTGGGAGTGATTCCAATATCTCTAGTCTATCACAGTATGGCTGTGGGTGTGATTTTATTGTCTCTAGTCTATCAAAGTATGGCTGTGGGGTGAATCAACTGTCTCTAGTCTATCAAAGTATGGCTGTGGGGTGAATCTACTGTCTCTAGTCTATCAGAGTATTGCTGTGGGAGTGATTCTACTGTCTCTAGTCTATCATAGTATGGCTGTGGGAGTTATTCTACTGTCTCTAAACTGCCAGAGTATGGTTGTTGGAGGGATTCTACTGTCTCTAGTCTATCAGAGTTTGGCTGTGGGGGTGATTATATTGTCTCTAGTCTATCATAGCATGGCTGTGAGCGTGATTACACTTTCTCTATATCAGAGTATGGCTGTGGGGGTGATTCCACAGTCTCTATATCAGAGTATGGCTGTGGGAGTGATTTTACTGTCTCTATATCAAAGTATGGCTATGGGAGTAATTCTACTATCTCTATATCAGAGTATGGCTGTGGGAGTGATTATACGGTCTCTTGTCTAACAGAATATGGCTGTGTGAGTGATTCTACTGTCTCTATATCAGAGTATGGCTGTGGGAGTGAATCTACTGTCTCTATATCAGAGTATGGCCTTGTGGGTGATTCTACTGTCTCTGGTCTATCACACTATGGCTGTGGGGTGAGTCTATTGTCTCTAGTCTATCACAGTATGGCTGTGGAAGTGATTCTACTGTCTTTAGACTATAACAGTATGGCTGTGGGAGTGATTCTACTGTCTCTAGACTATCACAGTATGGCTGTGGGAGTGATTCTACTCTCTAGTCTATCAGAGTATGGCTGTGGGAGTGATTCTACTGTCTCTAGTCTATCAGAGTATTGCTGTGTGAGTGATTCTACTGTCTCTAGACTATAACAGTATGGCTTTGGTAGTGATTCTACTGTCTCTATATCAGAGTATGGCTGTGGAGTGAATCTACTTTCTCTATATTAGAGTATGGCTGTGGGGGTGATTCTACTGTCTCTGGTCTATCAGAGTATGGCCATGGGGGTGAATCTACTGTATCTAGTCTATCAGAGTATGGCTGTATGAGTGATTCTACTGTCTATAGTCTATCAGAGTATGGCTGTGGGTGATTCTACTGTCTCTAGACTATCACAGTATGGCTGTGGAGTGATTCTACTCTTTAGTCTATCAAAGTGTGGCTGTGGGGGTGAATCTACTGTCTCTAGTCCTATCAGAGTATGGCTGTGTGAGTGATTCTACTGTATCTACCTATCAGAGTATGGTTGTGGGGGGTGATTCCACTGTCATTATTCTATTAGAGCAATGATGTGGGGGTGATTCTACTCTCTCTAGTGTATAACAGTATGGCTGTGGGGTTGATTCTACTGTTTGTACTCTATCAGAGTATGGCTGTGGAGGTGAATTTACTGTCTCTATATAAGAGTATGGCAGTGGGAGTGATTCTACTGTCTATATATCAGTGTATGGCTGTGGGGGTGATTCTACTCTCTCGAATCTATCATACTATGACTGTGGGGATTATTACGCTGTCTCTATATCAGAGTATGGCTGTGGGAGTGATTCTACTCTCTCGAATCTATCATACTTGACTGTGGGGGTATACGCTGTCTCTATATCAGAGTATGGCTGTGGGAGTGATTATACTGTCTCTATATCACAGTATGGCTGTGGGGTTGGTTCTACTGTCTCTATCTATCAGAGTATGGTTGTGGGGGGATTCCACTGTCTCTAGTCTATTAGAGCAATGCTGTGGGGGTGATTCTACTCTCTCTAGTGTATCACAGTATAGCTGTGGGTGTGATTCTTCTGTCTGTATTCTATTAGAGTATGGCTTTGGGGTTGATTCTAATGTCTCTATATCAGAGAATGGCTGTGGGGGTGATTCTAATGTCTCTGGTCTATCAGAGTATGGTTGTGCGGGTGATTCTACTGTCTCTAGTCTATCAGAGTATGGCTGTGTGAGTGATTATACTGTCTATAGTCTATCAGAGTATGGCTGTGGGGGTGATTCTACTGTTTGTACTCTATCAGAGTTGGCTGTGGGGGTGAATGTACTGTCTCTATATCAGAGTATGGCTGTGGGAGTGATTCTACTGTCTCTATATCACAGTATGGCTGTGGGGTTGATTCTACTGTCTCTATCTATCACAGTATGGCTGTGGGGGTGATTCTACTGTTTGTACTCTATCAGAGTATGGCTGTGGGGGTGAATGTACTGTCTCTATATAAGAGTATGGCTGTGGGAGTGATTCTACTGTCTGTATATCAGTGTATGGCTGTGGGGGTGATTCTACTTTCTCTAGTCTAACAGAGTATGGCTGTGTGAGTGATTCTACTATCTCTATATCAGAGTATGGATGTGGTAGTGAATCTACTGTCTCTATATCAGAGTATGGCTGTGGGGTGATTCTACTATCTCTAGTCTATGACAGTATGGCTGTGGGGGTGATTCTATTGTCTTTAGTTTATCATATTATGGATGTGGAGGTGATTACACTGTCTCTATACAATAGTATGGCTGTGGGGGTGATTCTACTGTCTCTATATCATAGTATGACTGTGGGAGTGATTCCAATATCTCTATTTCAGAGTATTGCTGTGGAGGTGATTCTACTGTCTCTAATCTATCAGAGTATGGCTGTGGAAGTGATTCTACTGTCTCTAGTCTATCAGAGTATTGCTGTGGGAGTGATTCTACTGTCTCTAGACTATCAAAGTATGGCTGTGGGGTGAATCTACTGTCTCTAGTCTATCAGAGTATTGCTGTGGGAGTGATTCTACTGTCTCTAGTCTATCATAGAATGGCAGTGGGAGTTATTCTACTGTCTCTAAACTGTCAGAGTATGGTTGTTTGAGGGATTCTACTGTCTCTAGTCTATCAGAGTTTGGCTGTGGGGGTGATTATATTGTCTCTAGTCTATCATAGCATGGCTGTGAGGGTGATTACACTTTCTCTATATCAGAGTATGGCTGTGGGAGTGAATATACTGTCTCTATATCAGAGTACGGCTGTGGGAGTGATTATACTGTCTCTAGTCTAACATAGTATGGCTGTGTGAGTGATTCTACTGTCTCTATATCAGAGTATGGCTGTGGGAGTGAATATACTGTCTCTATATCAGAGTATGGCTGTGGGTGTGATTCTACTGTCTCTGGTCTATCAGTGTATGGCTGTGGGGGTGATTCTATTGTCTCTAGTCTATCATAGTATGGATGTGGGGGTGATTACACTGTCTCTATATCATAGTATGGCTGTGGGAGTGATTCTACTGTCTCTATTTCAGAGTACGGCTGTGGGGGTGATTCTAATGTCTCTATATCAGAGAATGGCTGTGGGATTGAATCTACTGTCTCTAGACTATCACAGTATGGCTGTGGGAGTGATTCTACTGTCTCTAGACTATCACAGTATGGCTGTGGGAGTGATTCTACTCTCTCTAGTCTATCAGAGTATGGCTGTGGGAGTGATTCTACTGTCTCTAGTCTATCAGTGTATGGCTGTGGGAGTGATTCTACTGTCTCTAAACTGTCAGAGTTTTTGCTGTGTGAGTGATTCTACTGTCTTTAGTCTATCAAAGTATGGCTCTGGGGGTGAATCTACTGTCTCTAGTCTATCAGAGTATGGCTTTGGTAGTGATTCTACTGTCTCTATATCAGAGTATGGCTGTGGGAGTGAATCTACTGTCTCTATATCAGAGTATGGCTGTGGGGGTGATTCTACTGTCTCTGGTCTATCAGAGTATTTTCTTGGGGGTGAATCTACTTTCTCTAGTTTATCAGATTATGGCTGTGTGAGTGATTCTACTGTCTATAGTCTATCAGAGTATAGCTGTGGGGGTGATTCCACTGTCTCTAGTCTATCAGAGTATGTCTGTGGGGGTGATTTTACTGTCTCTAGTCTATCAGAGTATGGCTGTGGGAGTGATTCTAATGTCTCTAAACTTTCAGAATATGGTTGTGGGAGTGCTTCTACTGTCTCTAGACTATCACAGTATGGCTGTGGGAGTGATTC
The DNA here is from genome assembly GCF_020615455.1 of Coregonus clupeaformis. NCBI lineage: Eukaryota > Metazoa > Chordata > Actinopteri > Salmoniformes > Salmonidae > Coregonus > Coregonus clupeaformis. The sequence continues at coordinate 184,760 of NW_025534352.1, read as the reverse complement.
TGCTCTCTATAGTCTATCAGAGTATGGCTGTGGGAGTGATTCTACTGTCTGTAGTCTATCAGTGTGTGGCTGTGGGAGTTATTCTACTGTCTCTAAACTGTCAGAGTATTGCTGTGTGAGTGATTCTACTGTCTTTAGTCTATCAAAGTATGGCTGTGGGGGTGAATCTACTGACTCTAGTGGCGCAGTGGTCTAAGGCACTGCATCGCAGTGCTATCTGTTCCACTAGAGATGCTGGTTCGAATCTAGGCTCTGTCGTAGCCGGCCGCGACCGGGAGACGCATGGGGCGGCGCACAATTGGCCCAGCGTCGTCCAGGTTAGGGGAGGGAATGGCCGGAAGGGATGTATCTCAGTTGGTAGAGCATGGCGTTTGCAACGCCAGGGTTGAGGGTTTGATTCCCACGGGGGGCCAGTATGAAAAAAAGTATGAATGCATTCACTAACTGTAAGTCGCTCTGGATAAGAGCGTCTGCTAAATGACTAAATTCTAAATCTATCAGAGTATGGCTGTGTGAGTGATTCTACTGTATCTACCTATCAGAGTATGGTTGTGGGGGTGATTCCACTGTCTCTAGTTTATTAGAGCAATGCTGTGTGGGTGATTCTACTCTCTCAGTGTATCACAGTATGGCTGTGGAGTGATTCTATTGTCTTTAGTCTATCACAGTATGGCTGTGGGGGTGATTCTATTGTCTCTAGTCTATCATAGTTTGGCTGTGAGGGTGATTACACTGTCTATATATCAGAGTATGGCTTTGTGAGTGATTCTACTGTCTCTATATCAGAGTACGGCTGTGGGAGTGATTCTAATGTCTCTATTTCAGAGAATGGTTGTGGGAGTGATTATTCTGTCTCTATTCTAACAGAGTATGGCTGTGTGAGTTATTCTACTGTCTCTATATCAGAGTATGGTTGTGGGGGTGATTGTACTGTCTGTAGTCTATCAGAGTAAGGCTGTGGGGGTGATTCTTCTGTCTCTATATAAGAGTATGGCTGTGTGAGTGATTCTACAGTCGCTATCTATCAGAGTATGGGTGTGGGGGTGATTCCACTGTCTCTAGTCTATTACAGCAATGATGTGTGGGTGATTCTACTCTCTCTACTGTATCACAGTATGGCTGTGGGAGTGATTCTATTGTCTTTAATCTATCACAGTATGGCTGTGGGAGTGATTATACTGTCTCTAGTCTAACAGAGTATGGCTGTGTGAGTGATTCTACTATCTCTATATCAGAGTATGGATGTGGGAGTGAATCTACTGTCTCTATATCAGAGTATGGCTGTGGGGGTGATTATATTGTCTTTAGTCTATCATATTATGGATGTGGAGTTGATTACACTGTCTCTATATCATAGTATGGCTGTGGGAGTGATTCTACTGTCTCTATATCAGAGTATGACTGTGGGAGTGATTCCAATATTTCTAGTCTATCACAGTATGGCTGTGGGTGTGATTGTATTGTCTCTAGTCTATCAAAGTATGGCTGTGGGGTTAATCAACTGTCTCTAGTCTATCAAAAAGTATGGCTGTGGGGTGAATCTACTGTCGCTAGTCTATCAGAGTATTGCTGTGGGAGTGATTCTACTGTCTCTAGTCTATCATAGTATGGCTGTGGGAGTTATTCTACTGTCTCTAAACTGCCAGAGTATGGTTGTTGGAGGGATTCTACTGTCTCTAGTCTATCAGAGTTTGGCTGTGGGGGTGATTATATTGTCTCTAGTCTATCATAGCATGGCTGTGAGTGTGATTACACTTTCTCTATATCAGAGTATGGCTGTGGGAGTGAATATACCGTCTCTATATCAGAGTACGGCTGTGGGAGTGATTATACTGTCTCTAGTCTAACATAGTATGGCTGTGTGAGTGATTCTACTGTCTCTATATCAGAGTATGTCTGTGGGAGTGAATCTACTGTCTCTATATCATAGTATGGCTGTGGGGGTGATTCTATTGTCTTTAGTCTATCATATTATGGATGTGGAGGTGATTACACTGTCTCTATATCATAGTATGGCTGTGGGAGTGATTCTACTGTCTCTATATCAGAGTATGACTGTGGGAGTGATTCCAATATCTCTATTTCATAGTATTGCTGTGGAGGTGATTCTACTGTCTCTAGTCTATCAGAATATTGCTGTGGGAGTTATTATACTGTCTCTAGTCTATCACAGTCTGGCTTTGGGGTGAATCTACTGTCTCTAGTCTATCAAAGTATGGCTGTGGGGTGAATCTACTGTCTCTAGTCTATCAAAGTATGGCTGTGGGGTGAATCTACTGTCTCTAGTCTATCAGAGTATTGCTGTGGGAGTGATTCTACTGTCTCTAGTCTATCATAGTATGGCTGTGGGAGTTATTCTACTGTCTCTAAACTGCCAGAGTATGGTTGTTGGAGGGATTCTACTGTCTCTAGTCTATCAGAGTTTGGCTGTGGGCGTGATTATATTGTCTCTAGTCTATCATAGCATGGCTGTGAGGGTGATTACACTTTCTCTATATCAGAGTATGGCTGTGGGAGTGAATATACTGTCTCTATATCAGAGTACGGCTGTGGGAGTGATTATACTGTCTCTAGTCTAACATAGTATGGCTGTGTGAGTGATTCTACTGTATCTATATCAGAGTATGGCTGTGGGAGTGAATCTACTGTCTCTATATCAGAGTATGGCTGTGGGGGTGATTCTACTGTCTCTGGTCTATCGGTGTATGGCTGTGGTGGTGATTCTATTGTCTCTAGTCTATCATATTATGGATGTGGGGGTGATTACACTGTCTCTATATCATAGTATGGCTGTGGGAGTGATTCTACTGTCTCTATATCAGAGTACGGCTGTGGGGGTGATTCTAATGTCTCTATATCAGAGTATGGCTTTGGGGGTGAATCTACTGTCTCTAGTCTATCAGAGTATGGCTGTGGGGTAAATCTACTGTCTCTAGTCTATCATAGTATTGCTGTGTGAGTTATTCTACTGTCTGTAGTCTATCAGAGTATGGCTGTGTGAGTGATTCTACTGTCTCTAGTCTATCAAAGTATGGCTGTGGGGGTGAATCTACTGTCTCTAGTCTATCAGAGTATTGCTGTGGGAGTGATTATACTGTCTCTAGTCTATCACAGTATGGCTGTGGGAGTGATTCTACTCTCTCTAGTCTATCATAGTATGGCTGTGGGGGTGATTCTACTGTCTCTATATAAGAGTATGGCTGTGGGAGTGATTCTAAAGTCTACATATCAGAGTATGGCTGTGGGAGTGATTCTATTGTCTTTAGCCTATCAGAGTATGGTTGTCGGAGTGATTCTACTGTCTCTAGTCTATCAGAGTATTTGCTGTGGGGGTGATTCTACTGTCTTTAGTTTATTAGAGTATGGCTGTGGGGGGTGAGTCTACTCTCTCTAGTCTATCACAGTGTGGCTGTGGGGGGTGATTCTACTGTCTCTATATCAGAGTATGACTCTGGGGAGTGATTCCAAAATCTCTATTTAAGAGTATGGCTGTGGAAGTGATTCTACTGTCTCTAGTCTATCAAAGTATGGCTGTGGGGTGAATCTACTTTCTCTAGTGTATCAGAGTATGGTTGTAGGAGGGATTCTACTGTCTGTAGTCTATCAGAGTATGGCTGTGTGAGTGATTCTACTCTCTAGTCTATCAGAGTATGGCTGTGGGGGGGATTCTACTGTCTCTATACAAGAGTATCGCTGTGCTAGTGATTCTAAAGTCTGTATATCAGAGTATGGCTGTGGGAGTGATTCTATTGTCTTTAGCCTATCAGAGTATGGTTGTCGGCGTGATTCTAATGTCTCTAGTCTATCAGAGTATTTGCTGTGGGGGTGATTCCACTGTCTTTAGTCTATTAGAGTATGGCTGTGGGGGTGAGTCTACTCTCTCTAGTCTATCAGAGTATGGCTGTGGGGGTGATTATACTGTCTCTATATAAGAGTATGGCTGTGGGAGTGATATTACTGTTTGTATATCAGAGTATGGATGTTGGTGTGATTCAACTCTCTAGTCTATCACAGTATGGATGTGGGGGTGATTCTATTGTCTCTAGTCTATTAGAGTATGGCTGTGGGGGTGATTCCACTGTCTCTATATCAGAGTATGGCTGTGGGAGTGATTTTACTGTCTCTATATCAAAGTATGGCTATGGGAGTAATTCTACTATCTCTATATCAGAGTATGGCTGTGGGAGTGATTATACGGTCTCTAGTCTAACAGAATATGGCTGTGTGAGTGATTCTACTGTCTCTATATCAGAGTATGGCTGTGGGAGTGAATCTACTGTCTCTATATCAGAGTATGGCCTTGTGGGTGATTCTACTGTCTCTGGTCTATCACACTATGGCTGTGGGGTGAGTCTATTGTCTCTAGTCTATCATAGTATGGCTCTGGGGGTTATTAAACTGTCTTTTTATCAGAGTATGGCTGTGGGAGTGATTATTTTGTCTAAAGTCTATCACAGTATGGCTGTGGGAGTGATTATACTGTCTCTAGTCTAACAGAGTATGGCTTTGTGAGTGATTCTACTCTCTCTATATAAGAGTATGGCTGTGTGAGTTTTTCTACTGTCTCTATCTATCAGAGTATGGTTGTGGGGGTGATTCCACTGTCTCTAGTTTATTAGAGCAATGCTGTGGGGGTGATTCTACTCTCTCTAGTGTATCACAGTATGGCTGTGGGAGTGATTCTATTGTCTTTAGTCTATCACAGTATGGCTGTGGGGTGACTATATTGTCTCTAGTCTATCATAGTTTGGCTGTGAGGGTGATTACACTGTCTCTATATCAGAGTATGGCTTTGTGAGTGATTCTACTGTCTCTATATCAGAGTACGGCTGTGGGAGTGATTCCAATATCTCTATTACAGAGTATGGCTGTGGAGGTGATTCTACTTTCTCTAGTCCATCAGAGTACGGCTGTGGAAATGATTATACTATCTCTAGTCTATCCGAAAATTGCTGTGTGAGGGATTCTAATGTCTCTATTTCAGAGAATGGTTGTGGGAGTGATTATTCTGTCTCTATTCTAACAGAGTATGGCTGTGTGAGTTATTCTACTGTCTCTATATCAGAGTATGGTTGTGGGGGTGATTGTACTGTCTGTAGTCTATCAGAGTAAGGCTGTGGGGGTGATTCTTCTGTCTCTATATAAGAGTATGGCTGTGTGAGTGATTCTACAGTCGCTATCTATCAGAGTATGGGTGTGGGGGTGATTCCACTGTCTCTAGTCTATTACAGCAATGATGTGTGGGTGATTCTACTCTCTCTACTGTATCACAGTATGGCTGTGGGAGTGATTCTATTGTCTTTAATCTATCACAGTATGGCTGTGGGAGTGATTATACTGTCTCTAGTCTAACAGAGTATGGCTGTGTGAGTGATTCTACTATCTCTATATCAGAGTATGGATGTGGGAGTGAATCTACTGTCTCTATATCAGAGTATGGCTGTGGGGGTGATTATATTGTCTTTAGTCTATCATATTATGGATGTGGAGTTGATTACACTGTCTCTATATCATAGTATGGCTGTGGGAGTGATTCTACTGTCTCTATATCAGAGTATGACTGTGGGAGTGATTCCAATATTTCTAGTCTATCACAGTATGGCTGTGGGTGTGATTGTATTGTCTCTAGTCTATCAAAGTATGGCTGTGGGGTTAATCAACTGTCTCTAGTCTATCAAAGTATGGCTGTGGGGTGAATCTACTGTCGCTAGTCTATCAGAGTATTGCTGTGGGAGTGATTCTACTGTCTCTAGTCTATCATAGTATGGCTGTGGGAGTTATTCTACTGTCTCTAAACTGCCAGAGTATGGTTGTTGGAGGGATTCTACTGTCTCTAGTCTATCAGAGTTTGGCTGTGGGGGTGATTATATTGTCTCTAGTCTATCATAGCATGGCTGTGAGTGTGATTACACTTTCTCTATATCAGAGTATGGCTGTGGGAGTGAATATACCGTCTCTATATCAGAGTACGGCTGTGGGAGTGATTATACTGTCTCTAGTCTAACATAGTATGGCTGTGTGAGTGATTCTACTGTCTCTATATCAGAGTATGTCTGTGGGAGTGAATCTACTGTCTCTATATCATAGTATGGCTGTGGGGGTGATTCTATTGTCTTTAGTCTATCATATTATGGATGTGGAGGTGATTACACTGTCTCTATATCATAGTATGGCTGTGGGAGTGATTCTACTGTCTCTATATCAGAGTATGACTGTGGGAGTGATTCCAATATCTCTATTTCAGAGTATTGCTGTGGAGGTGATTCTACTGTCTCTAGTCTATCAGAATATTGCTGTGGGAGTTATTATACTGTCTCTAGTCTATCACAGTCTGGCTTTGGGGTGAATCTACTGTCTCTAGTCTATCAAAGTATGGCTGTGGGGTGAATCTACTGTCTCTAGTCTATCAAAGTATGGCTGTGGGGTGAATCTACTGTCTCTAGTCTATCAGAGTATTGCTGTGGGAGTGATTCTACTGTCTCTAGTCTATCATAGTATGGCTGTGGGAGTTATTCTACTGTCTCTAAACTGCCAGAGTATGGTTGTTGGAGGGATTCTACTGTCTCTAGTCTATCAGAGTTTGGCTGTGGGCGTGATTATATTGTCTCTAGTCTATCATAGCATGGCTGTGAGGGTGATTACACTTTCTCTATATCAGAGTATGGCTGTGGGAGTGAATATACTGTCTCTATATCAGAGTACGGCTGTGGGAGTGATTATACTGTCTCTAGTCTAACATAGTATGGCTGTGTGAGTGATTCTACTGTATCTATATCAGAGTATGGCTGTGGGAGTGAATCTACTGTCTCTATATCAGAGTATGGCTGTGGGGGTGATTCTACTGTCTCTGGTCTATCGGGGTATGGCTGTGGTGGTGATTCTATTGTCTCTAGTCTATCATATTATGGATGTGGGGGTGATTACACTGTCTCTATATCATAGTATGGCTGTGGGAGTGATTCTACTGTCTCTATATCAGAGTACGGCTGTGGGGGTGATTCTAATGTCTCTATATCAGAGTATGGCTTTGGGGGTGAATCTACTGTCTCTAGTCTATCAGAGTATGGCTGTGGGGTAAATCTACTGTCTCTAGTCTATCATAGTATTGCTGTGTGAGTTATTCTACTGTCTGTAGTCTATCAGAGTATGGCTGTGTGAGTGATTCTACTGTCTCTAGTCTATCAAAGTATGGCTGTGGGGGTGAATCTACTGTCTCTAGTCTATCAGAGTATTGCTGTGGGAGTGATTATACTGTCTCTAGTCTATCACAGTATGGCTGTGGGAGTGATTCTACTCTCTCTAGTCTATCATAGTATGGCTGTGGGGTGATTCTACTGTCTCTATATAAGAGTATGGCTGTGGGAGTGATTCTAAAGTCTACATATCAGAGTATGGCTGTGGGAGTGATTCTATTGTCTTTAGCCTATCAGAGTATGGTTGTCGGAGTGATTCTACTGTCTCTAGTCTATCAGAGTATTTGCTGTGGGGGTGATTCTACTGTCTTTAGTTTATTAGAGTATGGCTGTGGGGGTGAGTCTACTCTCTCTAGTCTATCACAGTATGGCTGTGGGGGTGATTCTACTGTCTCTATATCAGAGTATGACTCTGGGAGTGATTCCAAAATCTCTATTTAAGAGTATGGCTGTGGAAGTGATTCTACTGTCTCTAGTCTATCAAAGTATGGCTGTGGGGTGAATCTACTTTCTCTAGTGTATCAGAGTATGGTTGTAGGAGGGATTCTACTGTCTGTAGTCTATCAGAGTATGGCTGTGTGAGTGATTCTACTCTCTAGTCTATCAGAGTATGGCTGTGGGGGGATTCTACTGTCTCTATACAAGAGTATCGCTGTGCTAGTGATTCTAAAGTCTGTATATCAGAGTATGGCTGTGGGAGTGATTCTATTGTCTTTAGCCTATCAGAGTATGGTTGTCGGCGTGATTCTAATGTCTCTAGTCTATCAGAGTATTTGCTGTGGGGGTGATTCCACTGTCTTTAGTCTATTAGAGTATGGCTGTGGGGGTGAGTCTACTCTCTCTAGTCTATCAGAGTATGGCTGTGGGGGTGATTATACTGTCTCTATATAAGAGTATGGCTGTGGGAGTGATATTACTGTTTGTATATCAGAGTATGGATGTTGGTGTGATTCAACTCTCTAGTCTATCACAGTATGGATGTGGGGGTGATTCTATTGTCTCTATATCAGAGTATGGCTGTGGGAGTGATTTTACTGTCTCTATATCAAAGTATGGCTATGGGAGTAATTCTACTATCTCTATATCAGAGTATGGCTGTGGGAGTGATTATACGGTCTCTAGTCTAACAGAATATGGCTGTGTGAGTGATTCTACTGTCTCTATATCAGAGTATGGCTGTGGGAGTGAATCTACTGTCTCTATATCAGAGTATGGCCTTGTGGGTGATTCTACTGTCTCTGGTCTATCACACTATGGCTGTGGGGTGAGTCTATTGTCTCTAGTCTATCATAGTATGGCTCTGGGGGTTATTAAACTGTCTCTTTTATCAGAGTATGGCTGTGGGAGTGATTATTTTGTCTAAAGTCTATCACAGTATGGCTGTGGGAGTGATTATACTGTCTCTAGTCTAACAGAGTATGGCTTTGTGAGTGATTCTACTCTCTCTATATAAGAGTATGGCTGTGTGAGTTTTTCTACTGTCTCTATCTATCAGAGTATGGTTGTGGGGGTGATTCCACTGTCTCTAGTTTATTAGAGCAATGCTGTGGGGGTGATTCTACTCTCTAGTGTATCACAGTATGGCTGTGGGAGTGATTCTATTGTCTTTAGTCTATCACAGTATGGCTGTGGGGGTGACTATATTGTCTCTAGTCTATCATAGTTTGGCTGTGAGGGTGATTACACTGTCTCTATATCAGAGTATGGCTTTGTGAGTGATTCTACTGTCTCTATATCAGAGTACGGCTGTGGGAGTGATTCCAATATCTCTATTACAGAGTATGGCTGTGGAGGTGATTCTACTTTCTCTAGTCCATCAGAGTACGGCTGTGGAAATGATTATACTATCTCTAGTCTATCCGAAAATTGCTGTGTGAGGGATTCTACTGTCTGTAGTCTATCAGAGTATGGCTGTGGGGGTGAATCTTCTGTCTCTAGTCTATCAGAGTATGGCTGTGGGGGTGAATCCGCTGTCTCTAGTCTATCAGAGTATGGCTGTGGGGGTGATTCTACGGTCTCTATATAAGAGTATGGCTGTGGGAGTGATTCTACTGTCTGTATATCAGAGTATGGCTTTGTGAGTGATTCTACTGTCTCTAGTCTATTAGAGCAAAGCTGTGGGGGTGATTCAACTCTCTCTAGTCTATCATAGTATGGCTGTGGGGGTGATTGTACTGTCTGTAGTCTATCAGAGTATGGCTGTGGGGGTGATTCTACTGTCTCTATATAAGAGTATGGCTTTGTGAGTGATTCTACTGTCTCTATCTATCAGAGTATGGTTGTGGGGGTGATTCTACACTCTCTAGTGTATCACAGTATGGCAGTGGGAGTGATTCTATTGTCTTTAGTCTATCACATTATTGCTGTGGGGGTGATTCCATTGTCTCTAGTCTATCATAGTATGGCTGTGAGGGTGATTACACTGTCTCTATATCAGAGTATGGCTATGGGAGTAATTCTACTATCTCTATATCAGAGTACGGCTGTGGGAGTGATTATATTGTCTCTACTCTAACAGAGTATGGCTGTGTGAGTGCTTTTACTGTCTCTATATCAGAGTATGGCTGTGGGAGTGAATCTACTGTCTCTATATCAGAGTATGGCCTTGTGGGTGATTCTACTGTCTCTGGTCTATCAGTGTATGGCTGTGGGGTGAGTCTATGGTCTCTAGTCTATCATAGTATGGCTCTGGGGGTGATTACACTGTCTCTTTATCAGAGTACAGCTGTGGGAGTGATTCTATTGTCTAAAGTCTATCACAGTATGGCTGTGGTAGTGATTATGCTGTCTCTAGTCTAACAGAGTATGGCTGTGTGAGTGATTCTACTCTCTCTATATAAGAGAGTGGCGCAGTGGTCTAAGGCAGTGGTCTAAGGCACTGCATCGCAGTGCTAGCTGTGCCACTAGAGATCCTGGTTCGCATCCAGGCTCTGCTGTAGCCGGCCGCAACCGGGTGACCAATGGGGCGGCGCACAACTGGCCCAGCGTCGTCCAGGGTAGGGGAGGGAATGGCCGGCAGGGAGGTAGCTCAGTTGGTAGAGCATGGCGTTTGCAACGCCAGGGTTGTGGGTTCGATTCCCAGGGGGGCCAGTATGAAAATAAAAAAGAATAATGTATGCACTAACTGTAAGTCGCTCTCGATAAGAGCGTCTGCTAAATGACGTAAATGTAAATGTAAGAGTATGGCTGTGTGAGTTTTTCTACTGTCTCTATCTATCAGAGTATGGTTGTGGGGGTGATTCAACTGTCTCTAGTCTATTAGAGCAATGCTGTGGGGGTGATTCTACTCTCTCTAGTGTATCACAGTTTGGCTGTGGGAGTGATTCTACTGTCTCTATATCACAGTATGGCTGTGGGGTTGGTTCTACTGTCTCTATCTATCAGAGTATGGTAGTGGGGGTGATTCAACTGTCTCTAGTCTATTAGAGCAATGCTGTGGGGGTGATTCTACTCTCTCTAGTGTATCACAGTATGGCTGTGGGAGTGATTCTATTGTCTTTAGTCTATCACAGTATGGCTGTGGGGGTGATTCTATTGTCTCTAGTCTATCATAGTTTGGCTGTGAGGGTGATTACACTGTCTCTATATCAGAGTATGGCTTTGTGAGTGATTATACTGTCTCTATATCAGAGTACGGCTGTGGGATTGATTCTAATGTCTCTATTTCAGAGAATGGCTGTGGGAGTGATTATACTGTCTCTATTCTAACAGAGTATGGCTGTGTGAGTGATTCTACTGTCTCTATATCAGAGTATGGCTGTGGGGGTGATTGTACTGTCTGTAGTCTATGAGAGTAAAGCTGTGGGGGTGATTCTACTGTCTCTATATAAGAGTATGGCTGTTTGAGTGATTATACTGTCTCTATCTATCAGAGTATGGTAGTGGGGGTGATTCCACTGTCTCTAGTCTATTAGAGCAATGCTGTGGGGGTGATTCTACTCTCTCTAGTTTATCACAGTATGGCTGTGGGAGTGATTCTATTGTCTTTAGTCTATCATATTATGGATGTGGGGGTGATTACACTGTCTCTATACCATAGTATGGCTGTGGGGGTGATTCTACTGTCTCTATATCAGAGTATGACTGTGGGAGTGATTCCAATATCTCTATTTCAGAGTATTGCTCTGGAGGTGATTCTACTGTCTCTAGTCTATCAGCGTATTGCTGTGGGAGTGATTCTACTGTCTCTAGTCTATCAGAGTATGGCTGTGGGAGTGATTTTACTGTCTCTATATCATAGTATGGCTGTGGGAGTAATTCTAATCTCTCTATATAAAGAATGGCTGTTGGAGTGAATGTACTGTCTCTACATCAGAGTATGGCTGTGGGTATGATTCTACTGTCTCTATATCAGAGTATGACTGTGGGAGTGATTCCAATATCTCTATTTCAGAGTATTGCTGATGAGGTGATTATACTGTCTCTAGTCTATCAGAGTATGGCTGTGGAAGTGATTCTACTGTCTCTAGTCTATCACAGTATGGCTCTGGAGGTTAATCTACTTTCTCTAGTCTATCAGAGTATGGCTATTGGGGTGATTTTACTGTCTCTAGTCTATCAAAGTATGGCTGTGGGGTGAATCTACTGTCTCTAGTCTATCAGAGTATTGCTGTGGGAGTGATTCTACTGTCTGTAGTCTATCATAGTATGGCTGTGGGAGTTATTCTACTGTCTCTAAACTGTCAGAGTATGGTTGTTGGAGGGATTCTACTGTCTCTAGTCTATCCGAGTATGGCTGTGGGGGTGATTATATTGTCTCTATTCTATCATAGCATGGCTGTGAGGGTGATTACACTTTCTCTATATCAGAGTATGGCTGTGGGAGTGATTATACAGTCTCTATATCAGAGTACGGCTGTGGGAGTGATTATACTGTCTCTAGTCTTCAGTTGAGCTGAATCTCGGGAGTGAGTCAAAGAACTACACTTCCCAGAGTGACCAGCAGCAGCAAACTGGCTGCTTGTCACCTGATCAGTCATTTTCACTGATTTGGAGCACCTGTGAAGGCATGGAGGGGCTCAGTCATTCAGAAGAACAAACTTCAGAGAGAAGACTCCAAGTTCACTCACAGGTTCAGTCCAAAGACGCCAATGGTAAATGGTTAATTCATTTAAGTTATTTAGAATGTTTATTTAAATGTTTAAACTAATTTAAGTTCATTAAAATGTTAACTTTTTGTTCTGTCTTTAAAGGTTTACAACCTAATTTACTGGCTAATTTACTGGACAGACCAATCAACTGAAAGCAAACAAAAAAAAAAAAGATTGAGTCGGAAATTTGAGTTGTCCCTGTGTCCTTTGGATGGTGAACAAGAGGAGGACTTGACAGTTGTAAACCACGCGGAGCGGCCTGGCCCTGAGGATAAATGGCTTCAGATCCAGAAATAAGCTGTTGACGCAGAGGACGTCAAGATGGCGGAAGATGTCCTGGGGAAGTCGGTCCAGCAGCTCAAAAAGGAGAGGACCACTGCAAAAAGCAGCTTCACCAGACAAGCCAACTTCATTTCAAGAGGAGCAAGCAGCATGCTTCAAGTGGAGTTAAAGGAGGAATTCGCTAAGCTTTCAGATTGTTTCAGAAAGATGCTCAATGCCAACGATGACTACAGGATTGGACTGGAGGCTGACATGACTGAGGATAAGGAACCAGGTCTTAATGAACAGCAAGAGGCTGACATTGATATATCTGTAAATGAAGGTGAAACAAAGTTGGCGGAAATAAGAGACATTGTTCAAACAAACCTGTGGTCGAGGTATGGAAGGAGTGAACTTCTTGTGGCAATCCTGGAAGCAGAAAAAGCCAATGATAAAGCAACTGATGTACCTGTGGAAAGTGCCAATTTAGAGGGCTATGAAGTGCACCTCGCTCTCTTGGACAAGAGAATAAAAGAGGCCATCTCAGCAATGTCAACATGGGAGCGATGGATCCCTGTAGGATTAAAGGACGAATTAGATGGAAGAGTCAAGGACGTAAGAGCATTCTACTACAGGCTTGAGTTAAGGAGACCTGAATTTGCCACTGCACGGATGATCAATGAGCAAGGCACAGGAGTGAAACTACTACCCCAACCGGCAACATCCACACCAATAGTGAGAATCAAGCCAATCTCTCTACCTATCTTCAATGGAAGCAAGAGAGAATATCACAGATGGAGGAAAGACTGGGAAAGGCTGCAAAAGCAGGGAGAGCCATCCGGATCAACTGAAGTTAAGAAAATTCAACTCCTGGAGAGTGTGGATGACAAAATCACAAAAGACCTCAGACTTTCAACCTACACAACTGCCGATGACATGTTCAGAGTCCTGGAGAACAGGTATGGCAACAAGTCAACCATCATAGTGGAAATCCTGGAAGAGCTGGAGAAGATGCCACATGTGAAAGGGAACCAACCAAGAAAGGTCATTGATCTCATACAGTCAGTGGAGAAGGCTCTAGTAGATCTCACAGAGTTAGGAAACTCTGGAGCCATAAATAACCCACTGGTAATTAGATCCATTGAAAGCAAGTTGCCTGACTTCATTAAAAGAGACTGGGTGATGTTCATGGTTGAACCCAGAAACAATGTCACATCAGACAACCACTTTGTCATGCTCTTGAAGTTCCTGAAAAGTCAAGAAGAAATACTAGAGAGACTCGAACAGCTCAGAACTGTGGAGAAGGTGGAAAAATCAGATTGTTTGGACAAGAAGTATGACAGAAAGATTGCCTCAACAAAAACCACAAAGAAAGAAGAGCTTGGAGAGGTATGTGGTGATAGTGGGCACAACAACAAAATCTTCTTCTGTAGAAAGTTCAAAAGACTTAAGCTACCTGAAAATAAAACTGTATTGAGAAAGCTGGGAGCATGCAGAAAATGTCTCGGATGCCATGATGAAGATGGATACTGCAGAGACACTTTCCTATGCAGAAACAAAGACTGTAAAAGGGAAGGTGGTGCCCCAGACCACCATTTTTTCCTCTGCCCAAAAGGAGAAGTCAAAAGAGGGGAAGAGAGAAAGAGTGGAAAAGACGGCAAAGGTGAAAGCAAGCTAACGGAGGAACAAGAGGAGATCTTGTCTTAACTTTCCCAGGAAATGGCAGATCGATGCAGAAAGGCTTTCACCAACACCAACAAAACCGCAGTGACACCCGATGCTTCAGGCCAGTCTGAGCTACTGCAGAGAAATGGGCTCTCTGAACTTCCTGTCATCATGATGATGATGCAAGTCACGGGAAACGCAGGGCAGAAGATTGGGACTTTAATTGACCTTGCTTCAGACACAAACTACATTACCCATAAGGCTGCTGAAAGCCTGAGGTTAAGACATGAGAAGATAACTTTAGTTGTGCATGGGGTTGGTGATATGACCATGGAGGTGAACACACAAAGGTATCTCCTCAAAGTCAGAGTCAAGACACCTAAAGGGACAGAGAGAGCTCATGAAATGGTCTGCTACGGCTTGGATGAAATCGTCAGAGTGCATCAAGTAATTGAACCTGAGAAGTTGAAAAAATTATTCCCAGAAGTCAAACTTACAGAATTGGAAAGGCCAGAAGAGGTTGAACTCATTAGCCACCAAGAGGGAAGACTCGCTCCCCAGAGGGTAAAAATCATGGGAGACCTCGTCTTGTGGGAGGGTCCATTGGGGAAAACAGTGGGTGGAGCACATCCCGACTTATTTGAAGAAGTGGAGGTTGCAGCATATGAGTCCAAAACACACTTCGCTCGCTCCATGAGGACAGCAGTTGTCAAATATCAAGAAATCACAAGTCCAACAACTGACACAGCCCAGCTACAGCAGGAGGATGTGACTCAGACCAAATTTACAGCTGCCAGTAACCGTGAGTTCCTTGAGTGGTGGCATTGGGACAGCATCGGAGCTGCATGTGAGCCAAGATGTGGAGGATGCCGATGTGGAAACTGTCCACCAGGAGGAAAGGAAATTACCCTGGCAGAGGAGAGGGAACTGGAGATCATTAAAGAAGGCCTCGCCTACAAGAAGGGGGTTGCTCACACACCGGCTCCACATTGGGATGCAAAGTATCCTTGGACGGTAGATCCAGCCTCTCTCCCGAACAACAAAAGTGCAGTCCAGGCTTGTTTCTTAAGGATGGAAAAGCAACTAAGCAGAGAATCAGATTGGAAAGTCGCATATGCTACCCAGATCCATGGTCGAGCGAGGCGCAGCCATAAAACTCACCAACAAAATCATGGACGAGTGGAACGGACCAGTGTGGTACGTAAGCCACCTGGTGGCACCAAACCCTCATTCGGTGACAACACCGGTTCGTATTGTATGGAATAGTAGCCAGAAATACAAAGGCGTGGGTATGAATGATCTTCTTCTGAAGGGACCAGACGTTCTCAACCCTATAAGAGCTGTCTTGCTGAGGTTCAGAGAAGGGACGTATGCATCTCTAAGAGACATCAAAAAGATGTACAACTCTGTATGGCTGGAGGAGCGTGAGATGCATCTTCACAGGTTCCTCTGGAGGGACAGCCCAGATGAAGAGATAAGTGAATATGCAATAACCAGAGTCAACATTGGGGACAGACCTGCTGGTTGCATTGCTCAGTTGGCTATGAGGGAAACAGCACGCCTGCCCAACTTTCTTCACTTGGAGGATGAGCGCAGAGTCATTGAAGAGGACAGTTATGTGGATGACCTCTTAATCTCCCAAAATGACCTGAATAAACTTGACAAGATCACAGCAAATGTCGAAGAGATCTTGAAAGCTGGATGGTTCTTCCTCAAACCATGGGTCCGGTCAGGGCAAAGTGGGAGGCAAGGAATGGAGATGGAGGTTCTAACAAAGACACAAAGTAAAACCTTAATTTTTCCAAATCAAATGAGGGACGAAGACAACAAAGCCTTGGGTATCGGCTACCAAATGGATGAAGACAAGCTCTACATGTTAACTTCAGTTAACTTTTCCAAAAGGAAAAAGAAGATGAGAGTTGGAAAAAATCTTTTCAAGGAGGAGGTGAGAACTGAGACACCTAACCCACTGACTAGGATGGCTCTCTTAAGCCAAGTGGCTGGACTGTATGACCCAATTGGCTTAGTTACACCTGCGAAACAGAAGGGAGCAATTCTTGTTCGAAAAGCATTCCAAGAGGGAGGGGGTGGGAAACTAACCCAAGAAACCTGGGACCAACCTCTCTCAGAAAGCCTCAGAGAAGAAGCCATCCAGCTTTTTGAAGAATATGTGCAGCTTGGAGAGGTGAAATTCCACAGGAGCCTCACACCAGCTGGCTGGGAAGGGAAACCTTGGGGCATCACATTCTCTGATGGAAGTGACAAAACCTATGGAGCTGTGATGTACTTAAGATGGGAGACAAGTCAAGGCACTAAAGTTCGATTCGTTGAATCAAAAGCCAAGCTGACACCCCTGGATCAGAAGGGAGAAGCTGTAAAAGCTGAGATCTGTGGTGCTGTCTTCGCAGCCAGGATCAGGAAGTATGTGGACAAGCATGCTCGAATGAAGATCGAGAGATGGTTCCATCTACTTGACAGTCAAACGGTCTTGGGAGCCATTCAAAGAGTCAGTTATGGGTACAAAACCTTCTTTGCAAATAGTGGGTGAAATCCAGAAGGCTGGACAAGTGCAAGACTGGTGGTGGATCCGTGGGGATCTAAACATAGCTGACATCATAACAAGAGGGGGTGCTCCTGAAGATTTGAAGGAGAATTCCACATGGCAAAATGGACCAGAGTTCCTAAAGTGGCCAGTGGAGGAGTGGCCTATAAAATCAGCTGGAGAGGTTGCAGCTCATGCCAGGGAGAGTGTAAACAAGCTCCAGAGGAAGGCATTCTCAGGTGCATTAACAAGAGCTCAAGCAAGAAGTAGTCAGCAGAAAGACCTACAAGGCACTCAGGAAAGTCCAAAGAGTGAAACTCAAGAGGGAATACCTGTGGTAAACCCAACTCTTCTTAGAAGGAAGCCCACTGGCTGGGTTAAATATCTTGTGGAAGTAAGAAGATTCAGTAGCCTGTCCAAACTGGTGAGAGTCGTTCCCTGGGTTTGTCTAGCAGCCAAGCAGTGGCTGAAGAGGAAGGGCCGGGCCCCTAAACACGCAAAGAGGGAGGTAAGATCACCAAGCAAGCTGTGCTGACTGTCAAAGAACATGAAGATGCACTCAAATACCTTTTCCTCGCAGCTCAAGAAGGTACAGATTTTTCAGACACAACTCTAAGTAGACTGACAGTGTACAAAGATGTGAACTCTGGGCTGCTAGTTTGTGGAGGCAGAATTTAGACATTCAACGAAGATAAGACAGCAGTGGCAGTTTTACCCTTTGAAGCATGGGTGTCTACACTGCTGGCACAAGAATCCCACAGAGCAAACCACGAGGGAGTGGCGGGAACCCTTCTCCGGATGCGGAAGAAAGCCTGGGTAATAAAAGGCCGTAGACTTGCCAAGAAAATGGTTGACAGTTGTGTGGTCTGCAGGAAAAACAAGGCAAAACAGTGTCAACAAATCATGGCTGACCTGCCTCTAGAGCGAACAGGCCCAGCTGCACCTTTTGAATTCACCACCATGGACCTGTTCGGCCCTTATGAAGTGAAAGATGAGGTCAAGAAGAGAACTAGACTCAAAGTATGGGGAATAGTCTTCTGCTGCATAGCTTCCCGAGCCATACACACTGAAGTGGTGAGTGACATGTCATCTGAAGGATTCCTGCTAGCCTATCAAAGGTTCACTTCACTGAGAGGACACCCCAGGAAACTCTGGTAAGACCCTGGCACTAACTTTGTGGGAGCCAAACCCACACTTCAAAAATTCCTTAACCAACTAAACAAGTCTGAACTTGAAGACACAGCTGCCAAGCATGGTACAGAATGGTCATGGAAGATCCACCCTGCAGACACTCCCCATAGGAATGGTGCCGCAGAGGCAGCTGTCAAAGTAGTGAAGCGGGCGTTGAGCAACCTTGGTGGAGATGGTGTTTTCACGTGGGGAGAATTCCAAACTTTTCTCTTCATGGCAGCCAACCTTGCTAATGAGAGACCCATCGATGCAAGAACTCAAAGCAGAGAAGACTGTGTAGAGTACATCACCCCGAATTCTCTGCTTTTAGGACGTACCAATCCAAAGGGAGACCCTGGAGATTTCCAGTTTGATGGCTACCCTTACAAAAGACTTAAACATATTCAAGCAGAGTTAAGCCATTTCTGGAAGAAGTGGAGCCAATTGGCTGGACCTAATCTGTTCATAAGGAACAAATGGCGCACCAAAGAGCGAAATGTTGCTGTTGGAGATGTGGTCTGGTTGGCTGACCAAAACGCCCTAAGAGGACAGTACAAGCTGGCTAGAGTGGTCGGTGTCAATGCTGACAGCAAAGGCATCGTAAGAGATGTGCTTGTGAAGACTTTTCCCAGCTATCCTGTTCACATCACAAAGTCAAACAGCAAAAAAGGGCCCACAAGAGCAAACGGTGAAAGAACGAAGAGGCTTCAAACCAAAATCCCAGCCACAATTCTTCATAGAGATGTCAGACGCCTTGTCATTCTACTTCCCATTGAAGAACAAACAGAGGTGTGAAGGGCTTGTGTGACCTCTCTGGATTTGAAAAAACCAGGAGCTCAAGTGGGAGGTGTTGAGCTGAATCTCAGGAATGAGTCAAAGAACTACACTTCCCAGAGTGCACCAGCAGCAGCAAACCGGCTGCTTGTCACCTGATCAGTCATTTTCACTGATTTGGAGCACCTGTGAAGGCATGGAGGGGCTCAGTCATTCAGAAGAACAAACTTCAGAGTGAAGACTCCAAGTTCACTCACAGGTTCAGTCCAAAGACGCCAATGGTTAATTCATTTAAGTTATTTAGAATGTTTATTTAAATGTTTAAACTAATTTAAGTTCATTAAAATGTTTAATTAAAATGGTAACTTTTTGTTCTGTCTTTAAAGGTTTACAACCTAATTTACTGGCTACTTTACTGGACAGACCAATCAACTGAAAGCAAACTAAAAATAAAAAAGATTGAGTCAGAAAATTGAGTTGTCCCTGTGTCCTTTGGATGGTGAACAAGAGGAGGACTTGACAGTATGGCTGTGTGAGTGATTCTACTGTCTCTATATCAGAGTATGGCTGTGGGAGTGAATCTACTGTCTCTATATCAGAGTATGGTTGTGGGAGGGATTCTACTGTCTCTATTCTATCAGAGTATTGCTGTGTGAGTTATTCTACTGTCTGTAGTCTATCAGAGTATGGCTGTGGGGGTGATTCTACTGTCTCTATATCAGAGTATGACTGTAGGAGTGATTCCAATATCTCTATTTCAGAGTATGGCTGTGGAGGTGATTCTACTGTCTCTATATAAGAGTATGGCTGTGGGAGTGATTATACTGTCTCAATCTATCAGAGTATGGCTGTGGGGTGATTCTACTGTCTCTATATAAGAGTATGGCTGTGGGAGTGATTATACTGTCTCAATCTATCAAAGTATGGCTGTGGGGGTGAATCTACTGTCTCTAGTCTATCAGAGTATGGTTGTGGGAGTGATCCTACTGTCTTTAGTCTATCAGTCTACTGTCTTCTCCCCTCTCTCTCCAGATAAAATCTTGTGACTTGTGACGGCCGGCCGCCCAACAACCTGCCCGCTTGACACTATCCCCTCCTCTCTTCTCCAGACCATCTCCCGTGACCTTCTCCCTTACCTCACCTCGCTCATCAACTCATCCTTGACCGCTGGCTATGTCCCTTCCGTCTTCAAGAGAGCGAGAGTTGCACCCCTTCTCAAAAAACCAACACTCGATCCCTCTGATGTCAATAACTACAGACCAGTATCCCTTCTTTCTTTTCTCTCCAAAACTCTTGAGCGTGCCGTCTTTAGCCAACTCTCTTGCTATCTCTCTCAGAATGACCTTGATCCAAACCAGTCAGGTTTCAAGACTGGTCATTCAACTGAGACTGCTCTTCTCTGTGTCACGGAGGCTCTCCGCATTGCTAAAGCTAACTCTCTCTCCTCTGCTCTTGTCCTTCTAGACCTGTCTGATGCCTTTGATACTGTGAACCATCAGATCCTCCTCTCCACCCTCTCCGAGCTGGGCATCTCCGGCGCGGCTCACTCTTGGATTGCGTCCTACCTGACCGGTCGCTCCTACCAAGTGGCGTGGCGAGAATCTGTCTCCGCACCACGTGCTCTCACCACTGGTGTCCCCCAGGGCTCAGTTCTAGGCCCTCTCCTATTCTTGCTATACACCAAGTCACTTGGCTCTGTCATATCCTCACATGGCCTCTCCTATCATTGCTACGCAGACGACACACAACTAATCTTCTCCTTTCCCCCTTCTGATAACCAGGTGGCGAATCGCATCTCTGCATGTCTGGCAGACATATCAGTGTGGATGAAGGATCACCACCTCAAGCTGAACCTCGGCAAGACGGAGCTGCTCTTCCTCCCGGGGAAGGACTGCCCATTCCATGATCTCGCCATCACGGTTGACAATTCCGTTGTGTCCTCCTCCCAGAGTGCGAAGAGCCTTGGCGTGACCCTGGACAACACCCTGTCATTCTCCGCTAACATCAAGGCGGTGACCCGATCCTGTAGGTTCATGCTCTACAACATTCGGAGAGTACGACCCTGCCTTACACAGGAAGAGGCACAGGTCCTAATCCAGGCACTTGTCATCGCCCGTCTGAATTACTGCAACTCGCTGTTGGCTGGGCTCCCTGCCTGTGCCATTAAACCCCTACAACTCATCCAGAATGCCGCAGCCCGTCTAGTTTTCAACCTTGCCAAGTTCTCTCACGTCACCCCGCTCCTCCGCACACTCCACTGGCTTCCAGTTGAAGCTCGCATCTGCTACAAGACCATGGTGCTTGCCTACGGAGCTGTGAGGGGAACGGCACTTCTGCACCTTCAGGCTCTGATCAGTCCCTACACCCAAACGAGGATATTGCGTTCATCCACCTCTGGCCTGCTGGCCCCCCTACCTCTGCGGAATCACGGTTCCCGCTCAGCCCAGTCAAAACTGTTCGCTGCTCTGGCACCCCAATGGTGGAATAAGCTCCCTCACGACGCCAGGACAGCGGAGTCACTCACCACCTTCCGGAGACACTTAAAGCCCCACCTCTTTAAGGAATACCTGGGATAGGATAAAGTAATCCTTCTACCCTCCCTTACCCCACCCCCGCAAAAAAAATCTAAAAAATATTGTAAATTGGTTATCCCACTGGCTATAAGGTGAATGCACATATTTGTAAGTCGCTCTGGATAAGAGCGTCTGCTAAATGATGTAAATGTAAAATGTAAATGTATCAGAGTATTGCTGTGTGAGTGATTCTACTGTCTCTAGTCTATCAAAGTATTGCTGTGGGGGTGATTCTACTGTCTCTATATACGAGTATGGCTGTGGGAGTGATTCTACTGTCTGAATATCAGAGTATGCCTGTGGGAGTGATTCTATTGTCTTTAGCCTATCAGAGTATGGCTGTTGGAGTGATTTTACTCTCTATATATCCGATAACACCTGTGGGAGTGAATCTACTGTCTCTACATCAGAGAATGGCTGTGTGAGTGATTCTACTGTCTCTATCTATCGGAGTATGGTTGTGGGAGTAATTTTACTCTCTCTATATCAGAGTATGGCTGTGGGAGTTATTTTAATGTCTCAATATCAGAGTATGGCTGTGGGAGTGATGATACTGTCTCTAAACTGTCAGAGTATTGCTGTGTGAGTGATTCTACTGTCTGTATATAAGAGTATGGCTGTGGGAGTGATTCTACTGTCTCTATATACGTTTATGGCTGTGGGAGTGATTCTACTGTCTGAATATCAGAGTATGCCTGTGGGAGTGATTCTATTGTCTTTAGCCTATCAGAGTATGGCTGTTGGAGTGATTTTACTCTCTATATATCAGATAACAGCTGTGGGAGTGAATCTACTGTCTCTATATAAGAGTGTGGCTGTGGGAGTGATTTTTCTGTCTTTAGTATATAGGAGTATGGCTGTGGGGGTGATTCAACTGTCTCTAGTCAGAGAATGGCTGTGGGAGTGATTCTACTGTCTCTAGTCTATTAGAACAATGCTGTGGGGGTGATTCTACTCTCTCTAGTCTATCACAGTATGGCTGTGGGGGTGATTCTACTGTCTCTATATAAGAGTATGGCTGTGGGAGTGATTATCCTGTCTGTATATCAGAGTATGCCTGTGGGATTGATTCTACTGTCTTTAGCCTATCTACTGTCTATGGTATGTCAGAGTATGGCTGTGGGGGTGATTCCACTGTCTCTATATAAGAGTGGCTGTGGGAGGGATTATAGTCTCTCTACATCATAGTATGGCTGTGGGAGTTATTTTAATGTCTCTATATCAGAGTATGGCTATGGGAGTGATTCCAATCTCTTTTTCAGAGTATGGCTGTGGAGGTGATTCTACTGTCTAGTCTACAAGAGTATGGCTGTGGGATTGATTCTACTGTTTCTAAACTGTCAGAGTATGGTTGTGGGAGTGATCCTACTGTCTCTATATCAGAGTATGGCTGTGGGGGTGATTCCAATATCTCTATTTCATAGTATGGCTGTGGGGGTGATTCCACTGTCTATATATCAGAGTATGGCTGCGGGAGTGATTTTACTCTCTCTATATCAGAGTATGACTGTGGGGGTGATTTTAATGTCTCTATATCAGAAAACGGCTGTGGGAGTGAATCTACTCCCTAGTCTATCACAGTATGGCTGTGGGGGTGATTATACTTTCAATGGTCTATCAGAGTATGGCTGTGGGGGTGATTATACTTTCAATGGTCTATCAGAGTATGGCTGTGGGGTGATTCTACTCTCTCTAGTCTATCACGGTATGGCTGTGGGGGTGATTTTACTGTCTGTATATCACAGTATGGCTGTGGGGGTGATTCCACTGTCTGTATATCATAGTATGGCTGTGGGGGTGAATCTACTGTCTATCTATCAGAGTATGGTTGTGGGGGTGATTTTATTTTCTCTAGTCTATAATAGTATGGCTGTGGGGGTGATTACACTGTCTCTATATCAGATTACGGCTGTGGGAGTTATTCTACTTTCTCTATATCAGAGTATTGCTGTGGGAGTGATTATACTCTCTATATATCAGATAACAGCTTTGGGGGTGAATATACTGTCTCTACATCAGAGAATGGCTGTGGGAGTGATTCTACTGTCTGTATATCAGAACATGGCTGTGGGGGTGATTCAAATGTGTCTATATCAGACTATGGCTGTTGGAGTGATTTTCCTCTCTATATATCAGATAACAGCTGTGGGAGTGAATATACTGTCTCTACATCAGAGAATGGCTGTGGGAGTGATTCTACTGTCTCTATATAAGAGTATGGCTGTGGGAGTGATTCTACTGTCTCTAGTCTAACAGAGTATTGCTGTGGGAGTGATTCTACTGTCTCTATATCAGTGTATGGCTGTGGGGGTGTTTCTACTGTCTTTGGTCTATCAGAGTATGGCTGTGGAGGTGATTTTATTGTCTCTAGTCTATCATAGTATGGCTGTGTGAGGGATTATACTGTCTCTATATTAGAGTATGGCTGTGGGAGTGATTCTACGGTCTCTATATCAGAGTATGGCTGTGGGAGTGAATCTACTGTCTCTATATAAGAGTGTGGCTGTGGGAGTGATTATTCTGTCTTTAGTATATAGGAGTATGGATGTGGAAGTGATTCTACTGTGTCTAGTCTAACCGAGTATGGCTGTGGGAGTGATTCTACTGTCTCTATATCAGTGTATGGCTGTGGTGGTGATTCTACTATCTCTAGTCTATCATAGTATGGCTGTGGGGGTGATTACACTGTCTCTAAATCAGAGTATGGCTGTGGGAGGGATTCTACTGTCTCTATATCAGAATACGGCTGTGGGAGTGATTCTACTGTCTCTATATCAGAGTATTGCTGTGGGGGTGATTCCACTGTCTTTATATCAGAGTATGGCTGTGGGAGTGATTTTACTCTCTATCAGTGTATGGCTGTGGGGGTGATTCCACTGTCTCTATTCTATTAGAACAATGCTGTGGGGGTGATTCTACTCTCTCTAGTCTATCACAGTATGGCTGTGGGAGTGATTATACTGTCTCTATATTAGAGTATGGCTTTGGGGGTGATTCTACTGTCTCTCTATATCAGAGTATGGCTGTGGTAGGGATTCCACTGTCTCTGGTCTATCAGAGTATGGTTGCGGGGGTGATTCTACTTTCTACAGTCAATCCCACCACCCCTCAGCAGCTAATACACTCGCTACATCAACATTATAAGATCATTGCATCTCATCTGTGTAGTAAACCCATTTCCTCCTCATTTCTCAAGCCAATGTAGCCCATGGAAAGCAGTACTCATTCCACCCACCTGCCTGTGGTCGGGGAGGAGGGCAATACGTTAGCAGCCAGCATGCCGGGCCTGGCCTAGCCTCTTCAGCAGAACAGGGGGATAACAGAAAGGCTGTTAGTAAGGCGAGATGCAGCCTGCCTGAACCCTAATTGAGGACTGTGAATGTGATTGCACATGTTAAAGCCCGATTAGACCCAGCCAGGGATGGTGTTTCGGGGGGAAGGGGTGGGGGGGGATACCAGAGGCTAGCTCCATGATGATGAATAGATCAGGATCCATTCAGCAGGATTTAGAGCCGGGAGACGTCAGTCAGCTGGGCAGGGAGACTCACGGCTAGGGGGAGTTGGAGGGAATGAGTGGGCTCAGCGGCTCGCTCTCCCTCCATGCTCCACCGTGGCTCAATAATCAATGCAGGCTGTTTGACTTGGGGTCAGAGCAAGTCGTTAAAATCCATCACTCCCACAGTGGATACAGATCGAGACGCATAACCGATAGGCTTCATGAGAGAGATCTGCTGGTCGAACACGGATCCCCCATCGAGCCGGCTTCACCTCTCCATAAACCTTGAACTCTGACCTCTATCACTCAGGGCAAACGAGGTCGGAGGGGCCAGCGATAGTACATTGAATAAGGCGGCATTCACACCGAATTGGTTTGGAGCGGTTAGGCGTGTTTACCCCCTTAGCTCAGTTCGTTTGGACTAATGTAAACACTCTATCCACGCTCAGGAGGAGCGCACTAAACAATGCACAGTGGTTTGCTCTAAAAGAGCATTTGATGAAATGCACACAGTATCATGATATCTCTGAAACATTCTGTGTGTAAGAGCGCATTTATGAGCGCATTTGATGCAGATTAGGGGAGATCGGGCTATACCGGAATATAGGCTACTGAATTGTGCCGTTTTCTTCCGCATGTTGTTGGAAGAGCAAAGCGAAAGTAATATGAAGTATGGGATACAAGACATGCTTTTTGTCTTAATAATCATAGATGGATTTAACGTCATCATTTTTCTTCAAAAACAAATGACTTGCATGAACACGTGGTATTGTTTAGGCATTTAGTTCATTTGACATTTGGCAATGTGAAATCAGCCGGACCAAATGAAAAAAAATACAATGTAACAAATAACCAATCTCTGATTCGAAATATAGCTCGGAACTGTGTGAAAACGCTCTAAGAGGATAAATGGAAAATGGCTTTTTATCAAAAGGATGACATTTCCTCTCAGTTCTATTTCCCTGTTGATGTGGGTTTATATGGGGACACGTTTGTGTTGAAGCACATATGTTTTGAACCACTGATTATTACACAAACACTGCCTGGTGTCGAACACTGCAACACAAACACCCACTCTGGTTGCTGCTCGCTCTCTCTCTCTCTCTCTCTCTCACACTCTCTCTCTCTCACTCTCTCTCTCGTCTCTCCCCTCTCCTCTCTCTCTTCTCTCTCTCTCACTCACCTAACATTACACTGGGGAAAGTGAGGAAAACATTTGTTTTGTCTATTCTAAACCCCTAGGTCAGATCTCGAGAGGATGGTAAAAGTTAAATGAATGGCAACGTTAATTCAAAACCTATGTTGTTGATGTCTAGTTTTCATGTTCATTCACACTGAGAATAAATGGTGCTGAATGAAGGGAACAGAAACAATACCATCTAGTGGTTGAAAGGAGAAACACACAAACGCACACATACGCTGTTCCGCATGCACACGGTCTCTCTCTCTCAAACACACACACACACAAATACATGCAGAGTCATAGATAGGAGAATGGTGACTATGGCAACATACAATCTAATTGAAATACTCAGAGAATACAATGAAATATAAACAAACCATAAATTGCAGGCATTCCTGAAATGTTATTCTCAATAGTCATTGTAAAGGTAGTGAACTCCCAATACACACACACCGACATTACGAAAACAAACACACACACACACACTCTTTTTCCTTAAAGGGGCATTCCGCAGTTGAAACAATAAAGCGGATCCCAACCTCTGTTTTGGTAAAAAGCTGAGGGATGGGCCTGGAGAAATGTAATCACTCTCAAATTCATAGACCGAGCTATGGATGCAAGGACTGACCATCCATGATATCAAAATTATAGATTTAACCATGTTTTGAGGTTATACAGTGTTTGTTTACATTTACAATATTTGCAAATATTGGAGTGAAACAAGCTCATATTTTGGGTTCTGATGAGGTAAGGCAATTGAACTAAGCTCAAGAGGCATTTATAAGTTATATTCTTCAAGAATCAATTTTTTATATATCAGTAGTTCTTTCTGCAGTTTTTTTAAACCGCCAAAAATATGGTGTTTCTATGTCAAACGGTTTTGTTATATTTCAGTCTTCTGTGATGTATATAAAGTGTAACATTGGGATGCAAACTCAAAATGGAATACATTTCAACTCTATATCTGACATGGTACAGGTGTCTTCTTTTTTTAAGATCATAACCATGTGTGTGAGGTGTATACTTTTGCTTCAAAGTAGATTTCTTTAAGACTACCTAGAAACACTCTGTATGACCCTGATTTTAGCCAATGCAGTAAAACTAATTTATAAGTCCAAAAATGGATGTAGAAACTGCAGATTGCCCCTTTAAGAAAGTAGAGGCCTCCACAGCAAGTGTGCCCTGTAGTTTTTAATAGAGTGAAGCCATTAGTCTTGGGCCCACAGGTGCCAGCCAGGGCTATGGTGGTATACTTAAAGAGAGAGGCATTCTAGCAGCCCATTAATCTCCTGCTCTGATCCCCCACCCCACGCCAACATATTTACCCTAATTAAACAAGACAAACGAGAGGGAGCCAAACACTCCTAAATCTCCCTGATAAACATCTCAGTGACCGGCTGCAATATGCACAATTTTGGGAGACATCATTGTTTCACCTTGTATAATTACCCAGAGATCTTCATTAATATGCACGGCTCCCCTTCGCTTCGGATTAATTAATCAATCCCAATGTATTTATTTCTTTGGCATGGGGAATGAGACTGTTTATTTATTTTCTGACTGACTGTAAATAAAAGCTGCTGATGTGATTAATATTAGCGCAGTTAGATGCACATTAGTAAGTGGCGGACACACTGAAACAGATGTTAAATAGTTTGGGATAGATTAAAGTGTGCTACCAAGGATACTGTTCATTCTGGAAGGACACACACACTCACACTCTCTCTCACTCACAAACACACAGCTCCCCTTGATGGAGCAGTACAGACACCATGACTAAACAATTTCCCTCTCCATGACAGTAGATAATGTGGATAGAGTCCTCTCTAACTGTTAGATATCAGTCGGTGTTGACACGGTTCACTACAACCCTGACAGCTACAACACAGATGCTGACAATACAGTCTGTTTACAGTAATTACACAGAACCATACAGGAGACCTACTGGGAATGTCATAGATATTCAGAATAATTGTTTAGAAATATAGCCAATTTGAGGTTACTTGTCATTCACAAAGCTATCATTCTTTCTCTAACAGACGGCCTAAACTCACCAAAGGTGAGCGTGCGAGGCATGTGATTTATTTTAGAATGCATTGTTTTGAATTATAATGACCCAACCAAAGCGGGTTGTCCGCTTTGACGCCTCGCTCATTTATAACATGTATTTTTGCGTTTTATCGCTGGCGCTGTAGTCACACAAAATAATACAAACGTTGTCATTATTCACCTTTTTTTTCAGAGCTCATCTGAATTGGAAGAGGTAGCTAAGGAGTGAAGCTTTACCATACATGCTAAATTAGACCAATTCATCCACTTATGGAAACAACATCGCTATCAACAAATATAACTGGAGATATGGACTATCCTGCTAGCATACAGTTAGTCACTGCTCTGTCTGACCCGTCCTTTCCACCCGCCTCGCTCTGCTTGCTCTGCCCTCCTCGCTCTGCTTGCTCCGCCCGCCCGCTTCTGTTGAGTCTTTCTCTTTCCTTGACATTTGTTCTGGGCGGTTTACTTGTCCTCATTCAAGGTGGTTCCTTCCATCTTCATCTCGTCCTCATTCTCCATATCGTCTTTGGGCGGCCTCTAACAGAAGCAACACCAAATTGTTCCACAGATAAACCCAAGCAGCACCGTCCAGCAAGGTGTTTACAGACATACAGGGGGATTATACTGGACTACCACAGCTAACACTGCCCCCAGAGCATACCTACCTACCACACACAAACACACACACACACACTGTGATGGAGACAGGTTAGCCTCCGGTACATTGGACTCCTGTCACTCAACGCTGTATTGCCTACTCGTACCCACAATATTTACCAGTCCTCTGGTTTACCTGTCCCATCACCAAAGGCATAACCCAGAATTGCTTGGCAGGTTGTAATATGTGGGAACTGAAGGTAAAATAAACATAGGCCTAAAATATATGTTCAAAAAAATTATCAATAAGTTCCCCCCTTTTCTGAGAACTAGTAGTTAGCTGGAAATGAAGGGTTGCCAGGTATTTTGAGCACAATGGCTACCACCAAAACAGCCACAAACAAAAATAGATATTCTTCTTCGATGAGATTTAATTGAGGTTGGCAACCAATAAATGTAGCATCACTGCTTCCTACTGGGCTGGAGTATAACACCCTTATACTTTATGTGAAAAAATAAACATATTTAAATACATTTAAAAAATACCCTTTGATCTAACCCTACACTCATTAAAAACTCACCACTCTATTCCACTATTTAAACCTACAGTGGGGAGAACAAGTATTTGATACACTGCCGATTTTGTAGGTTTTCCTACTTACAAAGCATGTAGAGGTCTGTAATTTTTATCATAGGTACACTTCAACTGTGAGAGACGGAAAAATCCAGAAAATCACATTGTATGATTTTTAAGTAATTCATTTGCATTTTATTGCATGACATAAGTATTTGATACATCAGAAAAGCAGAACTTAATATTTGGTACAGAAACCTTTGTTTGCAATTACAGAGATCATATGTTTCCTGTAGGTCTTGACCAGGTTTGCACACACTGCAGCAGGGATTTTGGCCCACTCCTCCATACAGACCTTCTCCAGATCCTTCAGGTTTCGGGGCTGTCGCTGGGCAATACGGACTTTCAGCTCCCTCCAAAGAAATTCTATTGGGTTCAGGTCTGGAGACTGGCTAGGCCACTCCAGGACCTTGAGATGCTTCTACGGAGCCACTCCTTAGATGCCCTGGATGTGTGTTTCGGGTCGTTGTCATGCTGGAAGACCCAGCCACGACCCCATCTTCAATGCTCTTACTGAGGGAAGGAGGTTGTTGGCCAAGATCTTGCGATACATGGCCCCATCCATCCTCCCCTCAATACGGTGCAGTCGTCCTGTCCCCTTTGCAGAAAAGCATCCCCAAAGAATGATGTTTCCACCTCCATGCTTCACGGTTGGGATGGTGTTCTTGGGGTTGTACTCATCCTTCTTCTTCCTCCAAACACGGCGAGTGGAGTTTAGACCAAAAGCTCTATTTTTGTCTCATCAGACCACATGACCTTCTCCCATTCCTCCTCTGGATCATCCAGATGGTCATTGGCAAACTTCATACGGGCCTGGACATGCGCTGGCTTAAGCAGGGGGACCTTGCGTGCGCTGCAGGATTTTAATCCATGATAGCATAGTGTGTTACTAATGGTTTTCTTTGAGACTGTGGTCCCAGCTCTCTTCAGGTCATTGACCAGGTCCTGCCGTGTAGTTCTGGGTTGATCCCTCACCTTCCTCATGATCATTGATGCCCCACGAGGTGAGATCTTGCATGGAGCCCCAGACCGAGGGTGATTGACCGTCATCTTGAACTTCTTCCATTTTCTAATAATTGCGCCAACAGTTGTTGCCTTCTCACCAAGCTGCTTGCCTATTGTCCTGTAGCCCATCCCAGCCTTGTGCAGGTCTACAATTTTATCCCTGATGTCCTTACACAGCTCTCTTGTCTTGGCCATTGTGGAGAGGTTGGAGTCTGTTTGATTGAGTGTGTGGACAGGTGTCTTTTATACAGGTAACAAGTTCAAACAGCTGCAGTTAATACAGGTAATTAATGGAGAACAGGAGGGCTTCTTAAAGAAAAACTAACAGGTCTGTGAGAGCCGGAATTCTTACTGGTTGGTAGGTGATCAAATACGTATGTCATGCAATAAAATGCTAATTAATTACTTAAAAATCATACAAAGTGATTTTCTGGATTTTTGTTTTAGATTCCGTCTCTCACAGTTGAAGTGTACCTATGATAAAAAAATACAGACCTCTACATGCTTTGTAAGTAGGAAAACCTGCAAAATCGGCAGTGTATCAAATACTTGTTCTCCCCACTGTATCTAGTCCTACCTCAGGCCAACGGCCTGGAAGGACGGGACACCACCACTCAACACACCCTGCAACTCTTCTGACGTCAAGTCTCGTACACCTAAATACTTCTCTGCAGCTGCCACCACAACCTCTATTTTCTGTGACTTACAGTGCCTTCAGAAAGTATTCACACCCCTTGACTTTTTCCACATTTTGTTGTGTTACGGCCTGAATTTAAAATTGATTAAATTGAGATTTTGTGTCACTGGCCTACACACAATACCCCATAATGTCAAAGTGGAATTATGTTTTTCGAAAAAGAATTACAATGAATAGAAAATGAAAAGCTAAAATGTCTTGAGTCAATAAGTATTCAACCCCATTTTTATGGCAAGCCTAAATAAGTGCAGGAGTACAAAGTTGCTTAACAAGTCACATATTAAGTTGCATGGATGGACTCACTCACTCTGTGTGCAATAATATTGTTTAACATTATTTTTGAATGACTAACTCATCTCATCTGTAAGGTCCCTCAGTCGAGCACTGAATTTCCAACACAGATTCAACCACAAAGTCCAGGGAGGTTTTCCAATGCCTCGCAAAGAAGGGCACCTATTGGTAGATGGGTAAAAAAAAAGCAGACATTGAAAATCCCTTTGAGCATGGTGAAGTTATTAATTACACTTTGGGTGGTGTATTAATACCCCCAGTCACTACAAAGATTGCTGGAGAGAAAGGAAACATCTCAGCGATTTCACCATGAGGCCAATGGTGACAGAGTTTAATGGCTGTGAAAGGAGAACACTGAGGATGGATCAACAACATTGTAGTTACTCCACAATACTAACCTAATTGACATAGTGAAAAGAAGGAAGCCTTTAGAGAATCAAAATATTCAAACAATGCATCCTGTTTGCAACAAGGCACTAAATTAATACTGCAACAAAGTTTTATGTTTGGGGCAAATCCAATACAACACATTACTGAGTACCACCATCCATATTTCCAAGCATAGTGTTGTATACATCATGTTATGGGTATGCTTGTAATCATTAAGGACTGTGGAGTTCTTCAGGATAAAAAATAAATGGAATGGAGCTAAGCACAGACAAAATCCTGGCAGAAAACCTGGTTCAGTCTGCTTTCCACCAGACACTGGGAGATGAATTCACCTTTCAGCAGGACAATAAACCAAAACACAAGGCCAAATCTACACTGGAGTTGCTTACCAAGAAACAGTGAATGTTCCTGAGTGGCTTAGTTAGAGTTTTGAATTAAATCTACATGAAAATCTATGGCAAGACCTGAAAATGGTTTTCTAGCAATGATTAACAACCAATTTGACAGCTTGAATAATTTTTAAGAGAATAATGGGCAAATATTGCACAATCCAGGTGTGCAAAGCTCTTAGAGACTTACCCAGAAAGACTCGCAGCTGTAATAGCTGCCAAAGTGGCTTTTACAATGTATTGACTCAGGGGAGTGAGATATTTCTGGATTTGTGTGAGATATTTCTGTATTTCATTTTCAATAAGAAATGTAAAATTTCTAAAAACATGTTTTCACTTTGTCATTATGGGGTACTGCGTGTAGATGGATGAGAATTTTTTTTTCAATTCAGGCTGTAACCCAACAAAATGTGGAATAAGTCAAGTGGTATGAATACTTTTTGAAGGCACTGTACGTTCCATCCCTGCGGTACAGTTGATAACCATTGCTATGAATGCTAAAAAGCCAATCTCATTGGCCTATCCTTCTGTACTGGCACAGACCTACTACTCACACGAATCCTCTCAGGATCCCTCCCCCTTGACCCATCTTCCTCTACTTTCTTCATCGCCTCAGCATACGACACCCTCTGCACTAATCTAACCCTGGTAACCTCAACCTGCTTCTCTCGCACCGGACACTTCTGATCCCCAGCCCCATGAGCACCCCCACAATTAACCCATACTGCTTCTTTCCCCAATACCACACATTCCTTTGTCTCGTGTCCTTCTGCACACTTCTCATACCTAGGAACCTCCCTCCTACACACTGCTGCCACATACCCATAAGCTTGACACCTGTAACAACATAATGGATACGGCACAAAAGCTTGTACGGGATAATTGAAATACCCTAACATCACTTTGTCGGGCAAAGACTCAAGATCAAAACTCAAAAGAACAGACAATGACTCTTCTGTTTCACAAC
Organism: Coregonus clupeaformis; assembly: GCF_020615455.1. NCBI lineage: Eukaryota > Metazoa > Chordata > Actinopteri > Salmoniformes > Salmonidae > Coregonus > Coregonus clupeaformis. The sequence goes on along the minus strand of NW_025534352.1, from coordinate 151,791 downwards.
TCACGCCACCCTGTCTGCGTTGCACCAAATGAAGAGCTTCACAAACACCGGAAATCTTCCCCTTCAGTTGGTCCACTTTCACATTTACCGCTACCTCAGTAATCACTCCTTTCAATGGCGCCATTTGTGTGGCGTGGAGCGCCCGTTCCCTCTGTCCGGCAGAAACACAAACAATTATCACAAGACCTCTTCGGGTTACCTTCACCGATTCCACAGCACCCAACTCCGTTTTCACCCACCCTGAAACCACATATGGATCAGCCAAAAGGCAGGTGTCCACAGATTCATCTTTATCCTGACCATCGGTGCAAGCCTCGGGCTCTGAGAACTTCACCACACCTGCCACCTCCGATAATTTGCCCTCATTCAATTCCATTTCACCTCCAGACCTCACGGCTCACTCTGCTTACACTTCCCATCGTTCTTCAACAAACCATTTCCCTTTTTTCCGCCATCTTCAACTGATTCAAGCTCACCCTCTTCCTCCCTCACTCTCTTCGACCTCCTATGCGTCTCTTTTTCCCTCCATTCCTCCTCCGTATTCTAATTATATGTCTCCTTATAATACTGCACTTCTCCTGACATACATCTCATTCTTGTCCTCTCAAGGGACTCCTTCAGGGTACTGCCCAAAAAAAACACATGACACCATGGAGCTAGTTACTTGTGATGCACACCTGGCAACCGCCCTGACAACTTGTGGTGTATTAATTAGTCAGATTCCATTGCAAAACGTTTGGTCTGTTGCAAAACATTTTGCAACGGAAACAGTTTACTCCATACGGAAATTGTTTTCCAACGAAAATTTGAGTTTCTATTGGACACATTTTTGATCGGTCCCTCCCCGTTTCTTTCCGTTTGCTCTGTTTGCTTCTATTTAATTCCTAGAGTAAACGGTTTGCAACGGAATCCAACTAATGACTACACCCCTCCAGTCATTAGCAACTCTGCAGCTCAACGAGCAGAGGGGGCACCTCGAAAAAGGCAGTTTTACAGAGAATTCATTAATTTTATTGATAATTTTGGGACAATGGTTTATCCTACATTGTTAGTATTTCTGCTTGGCTAACAGCTGTACTTTTGGGAATTTGTTTGGGAATGCAAGCAGACAGACATCCAGCTGAACAATTTTCAAAGTATGTTGCATAGGACTACACTACAGTGAAGTTGTATTCCATTAAACTAATATTCTCCAACTTTGCTACTGATTTTAAAGAGCCACTGAACACGTTGGTTAGCACGTGTGTTTTTCTGTTGCTCATTAGAAAAATGAGATTTCATTCTTGGAGGTGTTTCCTGACATTTGCCTATTTCACTTCAACAAAATACCCAGAATGAATCTAAGATAACTCAAGAAATCTGTAATTAATTGACGTTTTAGATTTAGTTGCGTAATTTTACATCTAACTAAGGTGTTTGGCGCTGTATTTCTCAAGTAAAATGTTTTGCTATGTGCTGTCTTATGTAAACAAAGTCGGAGCTGCTGGGCAAGTCTGTCTCACTGTCTATGCTATTGGATAGAGAGCAATAACTGCAGGTGTTCACCCCATGTTAGTGGGCAAATGGACATCATCAAATCAAAACCCAACCTTCATTTACCCGTTGTGACGCACTGATGTTCCAAACTCTGTTTTAAAGAAAACTGACTTCATGACCAAAATTATCCTATTTACACTTTGTAGTACATTTTGACACTAGAATAACTGTTTCTGACTTATATCGATGCCACATAGGTCGTTTTCGAAGGGATTCGTTGCTTTTTAAGGGCAGTCCTCTTTAAACAACTGCTAAATGCCTCTGTAATTCGAGTGAAATTGCTTTCCTTCAGTTTGTGAATTTATTTTGAGTGTTTACTTTGTGTTTGTCTTGTGTGTTGCCACTTCTTGAAGTACCGCTTGTGCACATTTGGCGAGCCCGCGGACTTGTGTGTACTGGCATGCTTGAGAAGCGAGCACCCCTTTCCCCCACGGATTATGTTATTGTATGATGGTTCACCCCTGCTAATTGTGACTATGGTTTAGCCCAGGAAGTGGAATTTGCTATTTCCAGAGATATGTATTCTAATGCTATTTCCACCTGTCTTTGCCAGTGTTCTGTAAATTCTGATGAGGAGAGTGTCCGTGTGTGTGTGTGTGTGTGTGTGTGTGTGTGTGTGTAATGTGTGTGTGTATGTGTTTGCGTTGTATCGATGTGCGTGTTTGTGTTATGTGTGTGTGTGTGCGTATTTATGAACGTTTACACACACACACAGACACTACCCACCTCCGCCAGATAGATGATGGTGATGAGAGGTGCTGGCTGGCTGGTTAGCGGAAGGTTAGGGTCCATCAGCAGCATAATAAACAGTGATTGTCTCTCTGGAGTGTCTCTCACATGTGTGTCCATATCCCAATGCTCCCATCCACAGCTCTTGGCCCACAGCATGGCTCTCCAACAACTGGCTAGGCCTGCTGTGGAAACACATGAAGAAACAACACAGGAGATGAACTGAAGACCCACTGACTGACAACACACTGACAGGCAACAGAGTAACACACTGACAGGCAATGGAGTAAGCCCTGAATGGCAGACAAACAATAGTCTGGTTATACAGGAGAAAAGGTACAGCGCCTATGGAAAGTATTCAGATCCCCTGACTTTTTCCACATTTTGTTACATTACAGCCTTATTCTAAAATGGATAAAATTGTTTTTTTTCCCTCATCAATCTACACACAATAACCCACAATGACAAAGCCTAAACAGGTTTTTAGAAATGTCTGCTAATTTGTTACAAATAAAAAACTGAAATAACACATTTACATAAGTATTCAGACCCTTTACTCAGTACTTTGTTGAAGCCCCTTTGGCAGCGATTACAGCATCGAGTCTTCTTGGGTATGACGCTACAAGCTTGGCACACCTGTATTTGTGTCATGAACCCTGCATCCTGAGTCGGTTCCTGCCTGTGTTGCCATTTTTCTGCTCGGAATCTCCAGTTTCCTGAGGGTTCGTGAACGCTCCCGGCCTGGTTGCCGGGCGACGTTGCTAGGCGGGAGATCTCCCGATTAACCGCACCTGCATCTCATCAGCGGTCTGCACACCTGGTCCTGATCATCACCCTTCTTAAGCCCTGACCTGACATCCATTCCCTGCCGGATCGTTAGCCATGAACAGTATGTTTGTCAGTGTATCAGCCTTGGAGTTTCTAGCGTTAGTTTTGTTGTTTTGCACCTTGTTGGCTTGCCGTGTACTTACCTCCGTTTTGTTTCTATCTGCAGTCAATCTCCCGGAACCTTCACCCAACTCCTGCCTGGTTGTCGGCTGCGGCCGAGCCATTCTTGGATCTGCCACTGCACCTCCACCAACTCATCTCCGCCGCCCGCTCTGTCCCCTGGATTATTTTACATCGTTTTTTTGAATCTGTTAAATAAATACTCACCTTCGTTTCAACTCACCTTGTCCTGGTCTGCTTCTGGGTTCTGGCTTAGTAAACCGTGACAGAACGATCCGGCCAGAAATGAACCCAGCGGACCTGGACTCTGTTCGCCATGCCATTACCCATCAGGAGAAGATGTTGGGACAACATAGCACGGCACTACAGGAGATAGCATTGTCCGTTCGGAACTTTTCTACCAGTCTGACGAAGATCCAGGCTCAGCTCAGTTTGCCGGTGGAGAATCCACGACCGGTTTCGCCCATCTCGCCTGCCGCTTCTGGAGCTGTGCCCTTCCGTGAGCCCAAGGTTCCGACGCCTGATAAATATGAGGGGGAGTTGGGAAGATGCCGTTCTTTCCTTATGCAGTGTGGATTAGTGTTCGATCTACAGCCCCACTCTTATGCCACAGACAAGGCTAGGATAGCCTTTGTCATTGAGTTGCTGCGTGGTCGAGCTCTGGAGTGGGCTTCAGCCATTTGGGAACGACAGGACACCTGCATGGCTTCATACCAGGAGTTCACGGCCGAGATGGGGAAGCTATTTGACCATCCCGTCCGAGGTATGGACGCAGCTAGGCGCCTGTTTTCGCTTCGCCAAGGAACTCGCAGCGTTGCCGACTTCGTGATCGAGTTCAGGACTTTGGCTGTGGAGAGTGGGTGGAATGAGGAGTCTCTGCAAGCGGCCTTTTACCAGGGGCTGTCGGAGCAGCTCAAGGATGAGTTGATCTCCTATCTGGAGCCTAGTGACCTGGACAGCTTGGTAACCTTGTCTATTCGGGTGGATAACATAGTTCGAGAGAGAAGGAGGGAGAAGCAATGGGGCCCATCCAATCAATCAGCTTCTCAGTTCCCAGTCGGGTCAGGGGGTGGACCAGAATGCGTCGATCATTGTCCACCACACAGGATTAGTGGAGAGGTCCTGCCTCCAGATTCTGAACCCATGCAAGTGCGGCGGCACGGGTTAACCAAGGAGGAGCGCCAACATAGACGTAGGACCATCTGCTGCCTCTACTGTGGTAGTTCGGGACATTACATCTCCACTTGTTCCCGGCGGTCGTCAAACTGCTCGGCTCGCTAAAGTTGGGAGGACTTTTAGCGAGCCAGTTTCAACCTCTCAATACCTCTGTCAGACCCCGTTTCCCGGCTACCCTCATGAACAGGAATCAGAGTTTAGCGATTAACGCTTTCGTCGATTCAGGTGCCAATGGAAGCTTTATTGATGCCGAAGTGGTGGAACAGCTGGGGCTTTCCAAGGAGCGATTACCGGAAGCCATTGAAGCTACCACTCTGAACGGCAGTAGTCTGGCACGTATCACGATGAGGACTGAACCGGTTAAGATGCTGTTGTCAGGGAATCATTCTGAGGTGATCTCATTCTTCATTCTGCCTTCTTCCCATGTTCCTCTGGTCCTTGGATACCCCTGGCTGAAAGAACACAATCCCACGTTCGATTGGGTGACTGGCAAGGTAACTAGTTGGAGCCTTGATTGTCATGCTAACTGCCTCAAGACTGCCTGTTCCCATTCTGTTCCCAGTCAGGTGATTGAGGCTAAACCCCCAGATTTGTCCCTGGTTCCCGAGACATATCACGATTTGGGGGAAGTGTTCAGTAAGCAGAGGGCTCTGTCACTCCCTCCCCACCGACCATATGATTGTGCCATTAACCTGTTCCCTGGAGCTGTCTATCCCAAGGGACGGTTATACAGCATCTCCCGACCTGAACGTGAGGCTTTGGAGACCTACATCAAGGAGTCCCTAGCTGCTGGTCTCATTCGTCCCTCGTCATCACCCCTGGGGGCAGGATTCTTCTTTGTGGGTAAGAAGGATGGCTCTCTTCGACCGTGTATTGATTATCGGGGGTTGAATGATATCACGGTCAAGAACAAGTATCCCCTGCCCTTGATGAGCTCTGCCTTTGTCTCCTTACAGGGTGCTACTGTGTTCACCAAGCGAGACCTACGCAATGCGTATCACCTGGTCCGGATCAGAGAGGGGGACGAGTGGTTGACGGGTTTCAATACACCGATGGGTCACTTCGAGTATCAGGTGATGCCGTTTGGACTGACCAATGCTCCAGCAGTGTTCCAGAGTATGGTGAATGATGTCCTGAGAGATATGATCGGTCTCTTTGTGTTTGTTTACCTGGATGACATTCTTATCTTCTCGAAGGAACCTTCCAGCCACGTCCAGCATGTCAGGCAGGTTCTGCAGCGATTGTTGGAGAATCGCCTGTTCGTGAAGGCCGAGAAGTGCGAATTTCACGACCACACTACATCCTTCCTCGGGTACATCATCTCCAGGGGAGAGATTAGGATGGACCAGGAGAAGGTTAGGGCGGTTCTGGAATGGGCCCAGCCCGGTACGAGATTGCAGCTCCAGAGGTTTCTGGGGTTTGCGAATTTCTATCGCAGATTCATCCGGGATTACAGCCGTGTGGCCGCTCCTTTAACGGCCCTGACTTCCAGTACCAGGACCTTCAGTTGGAATCCTGAGGCGGGCCGAGCGTTCCTGGATTTGAAGAGGCGATTCACCAACGCACCGATTCTCTCTCAACCTGACACGGCCCGTCAGTTCGTCGTGGAGGTGGATGCGTCTGATGTGGGGGTTGGCGCCATCCTGTCCCAGCGATGCTCCACTGACGGGAAACTCCATCCCTGCGCCTACTACTCTCGTCGTCTTTCGTCTGCAGAGAGGAACTACGATGTGGGTAACCGGGAGCTTCTCGCGGTGAAGCTTGCCTTGGAGGAGTGGCGCCACTGGTTGGAGGGGGCGGAGCAACCGTTTATTGTCTGGACCGACCACAAGAATCTTGCTTACGTGCAATCGGCTAGACGTCTCAACTCCCATCAGGCCAGGTGGGCTTTTTTTTTCGGACGCTTAAATTTTTCCCTGACGTTCCGACCTGGGTCTAAGAACGGCAAGGCGGACTCCTTGTCCCGGATGTTCTCCAAGACGGAGGAGAGTGGGGCCAAGACCGAGACGATTCTTCCCCGGAACTGTGTCGTGGGAGCAGTTATGTGGAGGATTGAGGAGGAGGTTATGGCGGCCCTTCGGACGCAGCCCGGTCCCGGTAACGGTCCACCCGGTCGTTTGTTTGTGCCTGAGTCGGTTCGTTCTGCTGTCCTCCAATGGTCCCACGCCAGCAAGATGGCTTGTCACCCTGGCGTGGCTCGGACGATGGCGTTACGCAGACGATTTTGGTGGCCGGCCATGGGAGAAGATACTCTGAGGTTTGTTGCTGCCTGTCCAGTGTGTGCGCAGAATAAGAGTGCCAACCGGCCCAGCTCTGGACTACTTCACCCCCCTCCCTATTCCCCGGCGACCATGGTCGCATCTGGCCCCTGGACTTTGTCACTGGGTTGCCCTCTTCTGAGGGGAACACGGTCATTCTGACTATCGTGGACAGATTCAGCAAGTTCGCCCACTTTGTGCCCATTTCCAAGCTTCCCTCGGCCTCTGAGACGTCCGAGATCCTGGTTAGGGAGGTTTTCAGGGTCCACGGGTTGCCCAGTGACATAGTTTCCGACCGTGGCCCTCAGTTTACCTCTGCTGTCTGGAAGTCTTTCTGTTTGGCCATTGGAGCTACAGTCAGTCTCACATCTGGTTTTCACCCCCAATCTAATGGTCAGGCGGAGAGAGCCAACCAGAAGATGGAATCCACGCTACGCTGCCTTGTCTCCTCCAACCCCACCTCCTGGGTCTCTCAGTTGCCTTGGGTTGAGTATGCCCACAATACTCTCCCTACATCTGCCACTGGGATGTCTCCCTTCCAGTGCCTGTATGGCTACCAACCTCCCTTGTTTCCCTCTCAGGAGAAGGATCTCTCAGTGCCCTCTGTTCAGGCCACACTCGTCGTTGCCACCGGACCTGGCATCGGGCCAGAAAGGCCCTCCTTAGAGTTTCTGACCGGTATCAGCTCCAGGCGAATCGTCGCCGGATTCCCGCCCCCACCTATACCATCGGAGATAGGGTCTGGTTGGCCACACGGGATCTTCCTCTGCGGACTGAGTCTAAGAAACTGTCACCGAAGTTCATTGGTCCGTTTGTGGTGGAGAAGGTGATCAATCCTGTTGCGGTTCGACTCAAGTTACCTAGAACGCTCAGAGTCCATCCCACCTTTCATGTCTCCTGCCTCAAGCCTGTTCTCCTCAGTCCTCTGTTACCCCCTCCGCCTCCTCCTCCTCCCCCTCGGATGATCGGAGGTGGTCCTGCCTACACGGTGCACCGCATTATGGATTCCAGACGGCGGGGCCGGGGTTTCCAGTATCTCGTGGACTGGGAGGGGTATGGTCCTGAAGAGAGGAGTTGGATTCCTCGGCGCCAGATCCTTGATGCTGACCTCCTTCGTGACTTCTACCGCCTCCATCCTGGCGCTCCGGGTAGTCCGCCCGGTGGCGTTCGTCAGAGGGGGGGTACTGTCATGAACCCTGCATCCTGAGTCGGTTCCTGCCTGTGTTGCCATTTTTCTGCTCGGAATCTCCAGTTTCCTGAGGGTTCGTGAACGCTCCCGGCCTGGTTGCCGGGCGACGTTGCTAGGCGGGAGATCTCCCGATTAACTGCACCTGCATCTCATCAGCGGTCTGCACACCTGATCCTGATCATCACCCTTCTTAAGCCCTGACCTGACATCCATTCCCTGCCGGATCGTTAGCCATGAACAGTATGTTTGTCAGTGTATCAGCCTTGGAGTTTCTAGCGTTAGTTTTGTTGTTTTGCACCTTGTTGGCTTGCCGTGTACTTACCTCCGTTTTGTTTCTATCTGCAGTCAATCTCCCGGAACCTTCACCCAACTCCTGCCTGGTTGTCGGCGGCTGCCGAGCCATTCTTGGATCTGCCACTGCACCTCCACCAACTCATCTCCGCCGCCCGCTCTGTCCCCTGGATTATTTTACATAGTTTTTTTGAATCTGTTAAATAAATACTCACCTTCGTTTCAACTCACCTTGTCCTGGTCTGCTTCTGGGTTCTGGCTTAGTAAACCGTGACAATTTGGGGAGTTTCTCCCATTTCTCTTTGCAGATCCTCTCAAGCTCGGTCAGGTTAGATGGGGAGCGTTGCTGCACAGCTATTTTCAGGTCTCTCCTGAGATGTTCGATCGGGTTCAAGTCCGGGCTTTGGCTGGGCCACTCATGGACATTCAGACACTTTCTCTGTTCGTCTTTGCCTCTATCCTGACTAGTCTCCCAGTCCCTGCCGCTGAAAAACATCTCCACAGCCAGCACCATGCTTCACTGTAGGGATGGTGCCAGGTTTCCTCCAGACGTGACGCTTGGCATTCAGGCCAAAGAGTTCAATCTTGGTTTCATCAGACCAGAGAATCTTGTTTCTCATGGTTTGAGAAACAAGGTGCCTTTTGGCAAACTCCTAGCGGGATGTCATGTGCCTTTTACTGAGGAGTGGCTTCCGTCTGGCCACTCTATCATAAAGGCCTGATTGGTGGAGTGCTGCAGAGATGGTTGTCCTTCTGGAAGGTTATCCCATCTACACATAGGAACTCTAGAGCTCTGTCAGTGACCATCGGGTTCTTGGTCACCTCCCTGACCAAGGCCCTTCTCCCCCGATTGCTCAGTTTGGGTGGGAGGCCAGCTCTAGGAAGAGTCTTGGTGGTTCCAAACTTCTTCCATTTAAGAATGATGGAGGCCACTATGTTCTTGGGGATCTTCAATGCTGCAGAAATGTTTTGGGGACCCTTCTCCAGATCTTTGCCTCGACGCAATCCTGTCTCGGAGCTCTACGGACAATTCCTTCGACCTCATGGCTTGGTTTTTGCACTGACAAGCACTGTCAACTGTGGGACCTTAAATAGACAGGTGTGTGCCTTTCCAAATCATGTCCAATCAATTGAATTTTCCAAAGTTGTAGAAACATCTCAAGAATGATCAATGGAAACAGGATGCACCTGAGCTCAATTTCAAGTCTCATAGCAAAGGGACTGAAGACTTATGTAAATAAGGTATTTCTGTTTTTATTTTTATAAATATGCAAACATTTCTACAAACCTGTTTTCACTTTGTCATTATGGGGTTTTGTGTGTAGATTTTTTTTTATTTACCAAATTTTAGAATAAGGAAAAAGTCAAGAGGTCTGAATACTTTCCGAAGGCACTGATTAAGTACTGTTACCTTGAAAATGGCTGAAGATTATGGACCAGATGGCCTTGCTTTCTTTTCATGACGAATGACTTTAATCAGTCTGTTTCTGTCGTGTGAGTCTGTGTGCGAAGTCAATACAAATGTGGATGCTGTTGAAACGTCAGATCAGTCCCAACAAAACCTCACAGATTATGACTCCACGTCTAGTGCAGCTGGACCTTGACAGTATTGAGTGAAGATAATATGGGGTTCAGTTAGATGGGGTAAATTGCTGGGTGCAGTCATCTGCAAAGGGGTGAGAGAGAAGGGAGGGAATGTAGTCAGAGAGGATATGTTAAGCAGCATTCAGGAAAAACAGCTGACAACATGAAAAGCCAAACGCTGGCATCCTTTTACACAACAGACTCCGGTGTACAGCTCTGTGTTCTCCTAACAATACCCCGCTGTCTTTCCCTCTCTCTATCCCTGCCTCTCTCGCTCTCTGTGTTTCTTTATCATTCTCTTTCTCCATCCCTCCCTCTCTCTCATTAGCCCTCTCTCTCTCTCTCTCTCTCTCTCTCTCTCTCTCTCTCTCTGTTTATCATGCTCTCTCTCTATCCCTCCCTCTCTCTCTCTATCCCTCCCTCTCTCTCTATCCCTCTCTCTCTCAATCCCTCCCTCTCTCTTTCCCTCCCTCTCTCTCTATCCCTCTCTCTCTCAATCCCTCCCTCTCTCTATCCCTCCCTCTCTCTTTATCTATCCCTTCCTCTCTCTCTATCCCTTCCTCTCTCTCTATCCCTCCTTCTCCCTCTATCCGTCCCTCTCTCTCTATCCCTCCATCTCTCTCTATCCCTCCCTCTCTATCCTTCCCTTTCTCTCGATCCTTCCCTCTCGCTCTATCCCTCCCTCTCTCTCTCTATCCCTCCCTCTCTCTCTCTATCCCTCCCTCTCTCTCTATCCCCCCCTCTCTCTCTATCCCTTCCCTCTCTCTCTATCCCTCCCTCTCTCTCTCTATCCCTCCCCCTCTCTCTCTATCCCTCCCTCTCTCTCTCTATCCTTCCCTCTCTCTCTATCCCTCCCTTGCTCTATGTAGGTATCTGTCATTCTGCTCTACCTCCCTGCAGTCCATCTCTGTTTTTACCTCTCACTCCCTCTTGCTATCTCTGTCACAGGCACACTCGCTCTCACATTTTCTCTCCCACTACCTCTCTCGTCCTCTACCGCTGCCTCTCATTGCCTCCATCTAGCACTCACTCGTTCTCTCCTGCTACCTCTCCCTGCCTCTTTCACTCGCTCTTCCACTAGAAAAAAAAGGCCTTTAACAGTAGCTACCTAGCTGAGATGAACAGGCTCATGTGTAAACATTAACTTGAGGCGAGGTAGAAACACAGAAAACAATGAGCTGCTGATAATTGTGTTGTAGCTCTAGTGGTTTCTTCTATCTCACATTGTCTTTGCAAGAAAAGAGTGAATGATTTAAGCAGGTAATGGGCTCAGTCTGGGAAAAGTACAATCCATGTACAATGGGTAAAATACGGAAGGGTAAAATATAGACCCACAAAGGTTTAGAGGTCATAGAAAATCTGCTAAATGACTAAAATGTCTAATGTACATATACAACCACACCAAATGTTTACTCGTACGGTACAGTTAACCTCATCTGGTTTATTTCGACATACTGAATGAGTGAGTGAATGTCTTTGGTTTGTAGGTAGCTCCATGTTTGAGTGTCTGTGAATTATTTTGACTACATGGTTGAGAGCGCCTAGTGAATTCAGCTCCAGCTGCTTGCCGCTGTATGAACATGCTCATGCAGTACTTCAATCTAGCCTCCAGGGGGCTCTGTTCTGTTTCAAACTGAGCCTCAGACCTTCAGATGGGCAAAGTCATCAGAAGAAGCAGCAGTAAGTGGTGATGATAGAACCAAGGTATTTGAGTGCACTATTAACACCTGTAGGTATTGTATCAGCCATCCACCAGGAGGAAAATAGGAGGGAACACTATATTTGCATGAAAAGCCTCCCTCCAAATATCTAGGACTTGAATAGGAGAAGCTCTGACTGTTACATTCAAGAGCAGTGTGCTGGAGTAGACCTAACCACTATTGGACCAATAGTGATCTATTTTTACCAATAGGGCAAGCTCATATTTATCTCTTCTCACAGAAATCTAAATCAATAAAATCAAATTGCGTTTCTCACATGCTTCGTAAACAACAGATGTAGAATAACAGTCAAATGCTTACTTACGGGCCCTTTCCAACAATGCAGAGTGAAAAAACTTAATAATTGAAAAATAACAACACAATAAATAAATACACAATGAGTTACCAGTACCGAGTCGATGTGCATGGGTACGAGGTAAGTATGGAAGTAGTTTTGTGCCTACACAAAAAAGGGTTAAATATGTGTAAAATATATATACATATATTTCCTCAGCTTTCTATATCTCATTGATATAGGACAGATACTCCAAAACCTTCTTACAATTTAGCAATGTTATTCAATGTGTTTCTATGGGATTTGGTGCTAAAGGCCAAATTCTATATTTTATACCATAAGAAAATCATATTTTATTTTAATACCTAAAGGGATCCTAAAATCCTAAATCAAATAGCTAAATGATCCATGGTTTGACCATCTTAAAACAATTCCATATGTCAACTTTTTGAAGATCATGGGCCCATGGAACTTGAATCTCTTGACCCGCACCACTACAGCCCCGTCGATATGGATGGGGGCATGCTCGGCCCTCCGTTTCCTGTACTCCACGATTAGCTAATTTGTCTTGCTGACACTGAGGGAGAGGTTGCTGTCCTGGCACCACACCGCCAGTGCTCTGACCTCCTTCCTATAAGCTGTCTCATCATCATCTGTGATCAGGCCAACCACTGTCCTGTCGTCAGCAAACATAATGATGGTGTTGGAGTCATGCGCGGCCACGCAGGAAGTACAGGAGGGGACTAAGCACGCACCACTGAGGGGTCCCTGTGTTGAGGGTCAGCGTGGTGGATGTGTTGTTGCCTACCCTTCCGTCAGGAAGTCCAGGATCCAGCTGCAGAGGGAGGTGTTCAGTCCAAGGGTCCTGAGCTTAGTGATGAGCTTGGAGGGTACTATGGTGTATAACGCTGAGCTGTGGTCAATGACCAGCATTCTCACATAGGTGTTCATCTTGTCCAGGTGGGAGAGGACATTTTGGAGTGCAATAGAGATTGTGTCTTCTGTGGATCTGTTGGGGTGGTATGCGAATTGGAGTGGGTCCAGCGTGTCTGGGATGATGGTGTTGATATGAGCCATGACCAGCAAATCTAGACAGCAGTTCAATGTTGTGCTATCAGCATCCCTTTGTAGAAATATAAATTCTCTCTCACACAGACACACACATACATACACACACACACACACACACACACACACACACACAAACAAACACGATACCAAGCCCATGCCTCTAATATCCTAATGTATGGCAAATGTTGGAGATCAGCGAAGGTTCTCAACCTCCTATGGAAACATTTAATTCATACTGAACAAAAATATAAATGCAACATGCAACAATTTCAAAGATTTTACTGAGTTACAGTTCATATAAGGAAATCAGTCAATTGAAATATCTTAATTAGGCCCCAATCTATGGATTTCACATGACTGGGCAGAGGCCCACCCACTTGGCAGCCAGGCTCACCCACTGGGGAGCCAGGCCCAGCCAATCAGAATGAGTTTTTCCAGACAAAATGGCTTTATTACAGACAGAAATACTCCTCAGTGCAGTTAATAGATCTGTATCTGACATCCTTCTTCTAATACAATGACAACATTAGTCAAAGATTAAACATAGAGACAAACTCATATTAGATCTGTCTTTCCACTTTTATTTGTGTTTCTCCACAAGTTCCCACAATGCACCACAAAGACTTGTGTCCAATAATGAATATATTCATGTATACATATAATAATAGTGACATAAAAAACATTTCACAAAAGACAATATTAAATATGTAGATTTTCAGTTGCATGTCAAAATCTTGATTCTTTTTTTTCCCCATTTAACATGCATTAAATATATAAAAATATAATTCTGATTGATTAAGTTTATATACATTTTTTGAAATAAATATAAGAATACAAATGTATTTTTAAAATACAAAGATAAATACAGTCACATTGTGTACAGTGTGTACCAAACCAGAAAATACAAACATTATTTGGATATTTAGCATTCACAAAACACAAATACGTTAGAAATGCAACTTTAATGACAATTGCAGGTCTATGTCTTTCGTTCGTTTCTCTTTTCTTTTTTCCTACCCAGACTCCTCAGCTCCCACTCCATACACATGGCAGGACTCCTGACAGGAAGTCAGGAAGTTGGAGGTCAGAGTTCAAAGGTGTTGAGTGGAGGGTATTTAAGAATGTCTAGCTCTGGCGGACATCCTGTAACAGTTTATTGATCTCAGCCACCAGCTCGCTGGCGTCCATCAGCTCATGGCGGCTGTCGCTCCTCTTCCCCTGCAGGTGTCCCAGCTGCCCCAGCACCGAGTCAAACTCATCCTCCTCAAAGTTCTCTGGGATCTCCTCCATGGCTGGGAGCCACTTACCGCACGGCCCTGGGAGGGGGACAGGGACAGGAATGGGGGCAGGGGCCAGGGAGGGTACCACCAGGGTGGGGCTAACCAGGGCAGTGAGGAGAGGGCTGTTCTTGGGGGTGGGGGCGTGCTGTCCGTGCCCAACGACTTGGTTCTTGTGGTTGTTCTGGGGGCTGAGCTTGGTGCTGGGTTTGAGGGTGTGGTAGCTGCCGTTCTGGGGGTGTGGGTGGCCTGAGGGCCCGATGTTAGATCCGGGGTTCTGGAAGTGGGTGTTGGCGGCCCACGCTGCCACACCTTGCTGGTGGGCAGCAGCACTGGGCTTACCTGGCAAGTGACCCCTCCTCCTGTCCAGTGAACCCGTCATGGGGACACCTACACCCCCCACACTCACACCTCCCTTCTGGGTCTCACTGACCTGGACGTAGGAGTCCAGAGACGGGGGGAGGAGCCTCTGGAACACGCTGCTCATCTCTGACAGCAGGGAGGTGGTTCCACACAGGTCCTCCTCCTCCTCTCCCCCATCTTCCGCCTCTCCCTCCTCGGCTCCCTCCTGGTTGTCCTTGCCGAAGGTGGAGAAGCTCTGGTTGCTGCGTTGGGCATGAGGGTGGGCGGGGTCGGAGGGCTGGGGGGGCTCCTGAGGGTCGCTGGCCTGGCGGGGGTCCTCTCCTGGGATGAAGAGGTTGCTGCGGTAGTCAGAGGAGGCTGGGGAAGGCAGGGGAGGCATCCAGCACTGGTCAGAATGACCCAGGACACGACACTCCTCAGTGCATAGTCTCATCGCTACAGAGAGAGGGAGAGAGAGAGACATGGTCAGGGATATAGAGTCACAAGGCACTGCATAGATGAAATACACAGAAGATGGGCCCCGTATGGCCATGCGTTTAAACATACACACACCATAGATTGTTCTGGGTATTACTGTTCTTTTGTTGATAGACTTGTGATGAGGGGAGATGGTGATGAGTAGCTATAGAATTAGGAGTGGTTTTGAGGGGAGGAGATGAGAGATTGTCTTTCATACAGTCTTTTAACATCAAACATTTGATCTCCATTCATCCTTAAACACAGTTGTGTGATCTGGGTTCAAACATGGGTTGAAATCTAAGCTAATTAGATAGCATAGCACTCTGTGGGAGTGAGCACGCTACCTATAAGATGCAATTAACATGTCGGGGCAATTCACTGGGCCAGATCAATGGCTACTATTACTCATTCAAAAGCCTGCATTTTTCCCTTTCATGTCGTGTCTATTCAATATTAAATCTTCAAATGAAAAATCTCTGAAGAATAAATTAGACAAATCAAATATGCCAAGTTAAAGCTTTCATTAAAGAGCGCTGGTTTTTCACTCATACTATTCAGGGACTTCATTACGCTCTCATTACCATAAAAGGACAATTTATAATACATCTTAGAGCTGATGAAGGAAGAGTGCATTGGGGAACATTAGAAAAACAGCAGCCTCGGCCATGCAGCAGATTGGCTCCCCCGCTGATGAAAGATTAACCGGACTGATTGACAAAAAACGCCTTTCAAAGCTGTCAATAAACCACTCCAACCTGCCTCTCCACCTGCCTGCCTGCCCAGCTGACTGCCTGGTTGCCTGATCGCACTCTGAAATAATTGTGTTGTGGAGGAGATTAGAGCTTTTTTTCATCAGAGAAACGGGTGATAATTCTACCTCTTTTCTCCCTCCACAGTCCCATCCAGTCACTGTGCTGATAAGCAGCTGGGAAGTGGATCTCTCAGAGGTGTTGGGGATGAGGGGTGATTGAGAGTGGGAGGGGTGAGGTGATGTGATGGGGAATAGCTCAGTGGAGGCCTGTAGTGTAGGGGTAAGAGCTAAGATGGGTGAGAGGAGTGACATGGTCAAAGGGGTGAGGATGGTATACCTGCATGCAGTATGTTGGTAGAGTTCAGCAAAGAACTGAGGTGTAGAGTAAGGGAGTTGGTATTTGATAGGTGGAGAGTGGTGATGGGTGAGGGTTTTGAGACGAGGTGAGGGGTGATGAGGTGAAGGGTGTATACCTGCATGCGGATGCTGTGGATTTGGTCTGTGTTGGCCGTCAGGGGGGTATAGCTCAGTAAAGGCCTCACCCAGGAGCCTGTCGATGGGAGACTCTCTCCCTGCCTCGTAGTCACTGTCCCCAGCCTCGCTATCACCACGACCACTGTCCTTCAGACTAAACTTATCCATGTCGTTCAGAGCATACCTGGAGATGGTGAGAAGAAATGCTGGTTAAACTTTCATAGAAAGCAACATTGGAGGATGGTTCAAGGCTTATGCATATATCGAAACTAAGTGCAGTGGAGGTTTTTGCATACAATTATTAAGGTTGAGTCCTAAAATAGAACAAGGCACATATAGGCCTAAGAGGGAATACTGCCAAAAGCTTTTTAGGAATATGTAAAGCATTGTAGGATATGCCTTAGCACCTTACTGAGTTATGCACACATTCTTAAACATGTACATTCTGATTCCCTTCCGGTGTGTTTATTTTAAGATGTAGGTACATGGTGTTATTACCTGTAGCTCCTGGTGTATTTGTTTCCACGGAAACTTGGTCGTGGCTGGTACTGGCCCTGATGGAGCATGGACAGAAGCTGTGAGACTTGCTACAATCCCCCCAAAAAAAGAAAAAGAAAAAAGAAAAAAGAAAGGATAGTGAAAATAAAGGGAAAAATGAAAAGGGAAAATGAATAAATGAGTACCGATGGGAGCAGACAGACATAAGGATACATGAGGTGGATGAAGGTTGATATGACGGATTCTAAAACATGACATGATCATGGGAAATAAGGGACGGAGAACTGAACATAACACACTGTGGGGCACACATTCAGAACAAATACTGAACATAAAATATATAACGCAAAAATAATTCATATTCAATTCAATTCAATTCATCATTAGATTTCTATATCACCATAATATAAGGCAAATCTTAAACTCAGTCATTCTTTATTCTATAGATCCATAGTTGATGGTAGTCTATTTTATTCCAAAGGCATTTAAGAGATTCAAAGACTACCATTAGCAGATAACATATTCATATAACCATATAGTAATACATTACTAAGGACTTAGGACATGAAATTAAACCTTCTCTCTCTCTCACTCTCTTCCTCTTACCTCGACAGGGGGCGTGGCATGGGCCAGTTCCAGAGCAAAATTATCTGCAACGTGATTGGAGGAGATGGTGACTAGGCTGTTAAGCGACTGGTGGCTGTGTTGGCTCTGCCGGCTGCCCATGGTTCCCCTCTCAGGGACAGGCGACGCAGAAGGTGAGCGTGGGTGTGCCCGTACGGGCAGGGTGCCGTTGACGGTGGGGACCAGGGTGATGTCTCCCTTGTGGATCTGCCTAGAGGGCTTCTTTGGGTGGTTCTGGTACGTGTTCTCAGCCACCCTGCAGTTGTACGAGTTGCGTGGGTCCTTCTTCTCCCTGTTGCAGCGTGCTGTGGTGAACATCACCATGACCACCAGCAGCAGGGCACACACGGCCCCCAGGGAGATTATGATTATGAGGGACAGGTCCAGCGGTGGCTGGCTGGGGCCCGTGGGGAGGCCTGGGGGCAGGATGTCCATGTTCTCCTGGAGAGAGAGGCGGAGCAGGGCCCCCGTGGACAGGCGGGTGGTGCCCCTATCCTGCACCTCCACCCTGATCTCCAGTATGTCCTTGGGAACCCCTTCCAGACTGCCATTGGTCCGCAGCTCGCACCGCCGCGCGTCCATCACAAACAGGCCCTCCTCGTTGCCCCCGATGATGGAGCAGCTCAGCTCGCCGTTGGCACCGGTGTCGCGGTCGGTGGCCTTGATGATGGTGACCAGCTGACCAGCGGAGGCGTGTCTCCAGAGAGGTAGATCGGCGGTGTGGTTCCGTAGGGGTGGGGACTGGATGATGGGCGGATTGTCGTTGTCGTCGAGCACGGTCAGAAGGACGGTGGCGTTGGAGGAGAGGGCGGGGTTCCCTCCGTCGCGTGCCTGGACTGTGAAGGCAATGCGGCTGATGTCCTCGTGGTCAAAGCTCCGTAGAGCATAGATGGCGCCGTTGGACGGGTCAATAGTGACGTAGGTGGAGATGGGGCTTCCCTGGACCAGAGCTTCCACTACCGTGTAGGTCACCTGACCATTGGTGCCCAGGTCAGGGTCGGACGCCACCACTGTCATCAGGTAGGCCCCGGGAGAATTGTTCTCTGACTTGAAGACCTCGTAGCGACTCTTCTCAAAGCGGGGCGGGTTATCATTTTCATCCAACACCTGCACAGTGAAGTGTTTGACTGTGGAGAGGCTTGGAGAGCCGCGGTCCTCAGCTATGACTGTCAGACTGTACTCTGACCTCTTCTCTCTATCCAGAGACACGTTGGTGAGGATCATGTAATTCTTCTCATAGGTCTTCTGCAGCCGGAAGTGACCGTGGCCGTGCAGGCGGCACACCACGTCACCGTTGAGCCCTGTGTCACTGTCGTCCACCCGCACCAGTGCTATGAAGGTGTCCACTGGCGCGCCCTCCGAGATGTAGGCCACCTCCTCCTTGCCAGGAGTCATCAGGTTAATGTTGATCTCCGGTTTGTTGTCATTCACGTCCACCACTTTGATTACGATTTTACAAAGTCCGGGGATGGAGTTGGGACCCAGATCCTGTGCCTGAACATCCAGCTCATAAGATGAAGTAGATTCATAGTCCACTTTTTTAATCAAAGTGATTTGACCATTTTCTGGGTTAATTTTAAACGTCTCCAGTATTTTGGGAGAGACATGACTGCTGAAAGAGTAAACTATTTTACCGTTAGTGCCCTCATCCGGATCCGTGGCATTTAAATCAATCAGTAGAGTCCCGAGTGGTGAGTTTTCCAGGAGATTAATAACGTAAGCCTGCTCGTCAAAAGCCGGACTGTTGTCATTAGAGTCCGAGATGCTTATCTTGAGCAGAGTGGAGCCGGACTTCGGGGGGACTCCATTGTCTGAGGCCGTTAGCTGCAGCTGGTAGTTGGACTGCACCTCCCTGTCCAGCTCTCTCACCACAACAAGCTCTGCGTATTTGGCACCGTCGGTTCTGGTCCTAATGTCGATTTTGAAAAAGTTATTCGGGGTCAGGGAGTAAGAGTAAAGGGAGTTATCTCCCACGTCAGGGTCCGTGGCGCTGTCCAGCTGGATCCGGTTGCCCACAGATGCACTCTCGGAGATCTCAATGGGGATGATGGCACGAGAGAACTGTGGTGAGTTATCGTTAATGTCCAAGACTTCCACCTCGACGTGGAAGAGCTGAAGGTATTCAGTAGGCAGAGTGATAACGTCAAATTCGATAGAACAGTTGAGGTTCTTTTCACAAATCTTCTCCCGGTCAATCTTGGTCCCTATGGTGATTTCACCGTCCTCCTCCCGAACCGACAGAAACGGTGTGCTCCCCCGCTGCATAGCACGGAACAGAAAGGACACTGAACTCGGTAATTTAGACAGAACACCCGCCACGTCTTCCTTTAGCCTTGCAATCACTGTGCCCACTTTTTGCTCTTCATAAACTTTATATTTCAAAGTCTTACCAGAAACGTCCTGCATAATTGCAACCAAAAATAATAATAATGCAGTGGAAAATACTATATTCCCTTTGGGTGTATTCATTTTGGCACCCATCTTCAGCACCCAGGCTAGGGCTACAGTTCCACGGAAGAGCAAGGTCTGAAAAAATATGCTTTCTCAAAAGTCTGGCATGTTCCTCCAGTTAAGTCACCGTCGGTGAAAAGTCGCACAAAACGACTTGAAGATGGAGATTGGAGAACCCAAGATGAACCGGGTCACAGTTCTCTTTCGGCTTCGATTTTACACCAAAAAACAACAACTCAAATGCAGTTTTTCTTGCTATCGTAGACGGATCTGTTGCATACATCCACTTACGCCGTTTCTGTGTGTGAGTGTGTGTCTGGAAATCTGAGCGAGGAGAAAAGGCGCAGCTCCGCTTGTGTTGCTGTGCGCTCTGCTCTGTCGCGCGCTCCTGCCGTCTGTGTCTCGTATCAGTAGACAGACTGGCCCTGATAGCCCGCCCCTCACCCAAACTGCGTCTTTTTCCTCAGCTCACACAAAAACATTCCCCACCCCTCCCCTCCTCCCCTCTCCTCTTCACCCCACCCTAAATCAAGTGCTGCCCCTTCGCTGCATCCAGGATATCCACTCACAACACAGAGGGCCCATTGATTCCAGAAGCCGGGAGGACCAACCCAAAGACGTAGTTGTAAAGTGTGCCACAACAATAGGTAAGGGGGATTATTCAGGGCGAACTTTAAACATGTCCAGATTGACCCAAGGCTGCCTCGGCACTCGCATGTTGTTATAGCTGCAATTCACCAACGTGTGCCACTGTCCATTTTCCCCCCCTACATTAAAAATGAAAAGAACTTTAACATTCCATATAATATCCCCCAAAATAGCCCTGTTTGCGTTTTATGCACTGGTTATAAGCAGCTGTCAGTAAAAATTCACAATTTATTTTGAGGTGAATTGTATATGTGGTTGTCTCGTATATTTAACTGGAAAACATTGCACAAAATATGTAACATTGGACACAATATGTAATGGGGTATTCGAGTTGGTTACAGTGGATACAATTAGGTTACCAATTTTGTTCCTAAAGTCATGGTGATGAGAAGGTTGCATAGCCTCATATTTCCAAGCCACCAGTGTGGAGAGAGGACTATAAGAGTGAAGGTTTGTGGATCCCTAAATCTTGCTTTTTACTGAGTGAGGGTAGAAGACCTCTGTACGCCCTCACTATTGTGTGTTCCACCAGGGTTCCGCGTGTGGCGAATCTCTGAAAGGATTCCCTGGAGCTGAATGCGCCTCGAGGCGGGTCACGCGGGCAAACACTTTTCACCCCGTGCATAATACTGCTTTAGAATCTCACATTAGCATCCTCAAACTCGCGCTCAAAGAGCAAACACGAGCAACTGGATCTTTAAGAAGGCACCAGACCATCTGCGCGAGGTTCAGACAACCCAAACCCATAATTAGGCCTACGTCAATTTCGGTCCCGCGAGCCTAAACGCCCTTTCAGATGGAACTCGCACCTTGCCTTGATAAATATCTAAAAAATGGTTGGCCCCATTCAGCGCGTAATTAGACACAAGCATGCCACATGCATTCCCACTAAGCTATTTGATGTGGTAAACCGGAGCACTAAGGTATTCTTGTATCACTGATGGCTATTTAAGGCCAATGGACAAACTTTTTTTTTTTTCTCTCTATAAAATTGGATAGAGTATATTTACGGAGGTTCGCTGCATTTAAATTCCTGGAGTGACTCGTGGGAAAAAGGAAAACGCAGCAGAGGAGATGCGCTCGCTCTCTCTGCCATCTGTCTCCATGAGCACGCACACATGGACATTGATTCAGCAGAGCTGTAAATCAATATAGCGCTCTCCCTAATGATTCAGCACATATCATTTATACATATAAAAGACAATTACCAGCTAATAAACACATTTTCTGTGTTTGATTTTGTGATTTTAGTAAGATCATCACATGTGCTACAGTAATATGTGGCATTAGAACAATATAAATGTGACCCAAATATTTGTTTTAGGCGATGCGTAAAAAGGTCCTCAACGCAGCATCCAACATAAGCGCTCAAACGTTCAATGAAAGAAGTGGTGCCAAATAATTTTTTGGCGGGCGCTGGGGAGGCCTGAACAGCAATATGCCTAAAATCTTCTCTCACAAGGGCAGACATGACACCGTTCGCTGTGTGAAATGTAGCTAGGGAGCCTGGGTGAAAACTCCCCGCTAACGTTTAACAATGTTAGCCACGGGCGGATGCTTCGATTCTCTCCGTCTCTGAGAAATATCATTACTGCCGTGGGGAATGTAAGCTAATCACATTTCCTCCACGAAGAAGACCAACACAGCTCGAGTTTAAACAGAACGGGTTTTATTCTAATAATACCCATGGAAACACAACATCAATGGGGTATGTTTGCCGAAAGCAGATGCATTTAGATACGCTCTTCTCTGGGTTAATATGTAGGAACTATATTTTTAGAAACATATACCAAGTCTATGTTAACCTTAAGTCGAGGGCTTAGATGGCAGGTGCGGTGACAAAACAGTTAACTTCATCCAAATTGCCTTATGCCATGGTTGGCAATACAATTATAAGAACTATAGGCTGTAGACTACATAAATTAGCCTAAGCCAGATATTTACATTTCAGTGTTGTTATGTAAAATAATCAGATTAATATCTCAAAGCAAATGGCTATTTGGTAATGCAATTAGCTAGGCTATAGCTTGCCAATAGCTTCCCTACATAAATGATCTCAAATACCAAATCAACATTTAACACAACTCTAGATGCAATTTTATGCTAAGATGCTGTTTCAATCATAGGGCTGCGTATATTACTTCAGAAAATGTTCCATTGTGTTATTTTGGCGAAGTCAGTCTTGCCTCCTCATATGGCACTCTCTGTGGATGGAGAGGGGGTGCAGTGATTCAACCCACTGGGGTCGTAAGTTACTTCTGGGAAGCTGGTGAGATGGGGGAGGGGAGAGCTGAACTTTCATTGAAATGAAGGAGATCCCAATGACAAAAGCGCTTAGCAGGTGTAACCAGACCGCCCCGGGGTCCACCAAAAACCAAAACCGGCGGGGGAGCTGCGTGCGCGAGCCACTCACAAAAGGGAAAGTTTCTCCCCCACCCCCTCCCAGTCGATGCGCCAGCCGGCGGAATGCGCCTGCTCTGGCGCGCGCCGGGGTCGCGGGCGTTTGTAAAGGCATCCAAGCATCTGCCGCCTCCGCTCTCATTATCATTCTGTTAGCTCGCGCGGATCTCTCGCGAGGATATGATTGTAGACGAGCTGGGTGAGGAGGTGAGAAGCACGGGTCTCTTCCGTGTGGCCTCGCGACAATGCTTATTGTTATTCATCCCCAGCAAGAATCGCAGTGGTTACTAGGGGGTTTATTGCCATAAGACACGTGCAGCAGAGCGGGTATATGGCCAACACGAAGACGGACACTGTCATATAAATAGTTACAATAGTCTCCTCTGTCATTCAAGGTGGCCCATGCAGAGTTTACAACAACTTGTATCAACATTTACATCACGCACGCCCACTGCGCCTTTCTTCTGAGACATGTCCATGATTTGGTTCAAATGAATGGTATGGAATTAGTGGTTTTTAATAAATCCCAGCTATTTGTGCACTATAATACAGGTTTTACAAATGTATAAGTTCACCTAAGTATATTATTCCCCAAGAACTGCAGTTTGCAAATAGGCCTATCTAGATAACAACGCAATGCATAGGCTACCCACAATTTCATTCATGATGTCACGTTTTATTGTAGGGCCTATCCCATATGGAAATCATAAATGTCATCATTTTTGAATGTATATATCTGAGTTGCTTCACATAGCCTACATTGAAATAGGCACCCATGTCTCGAGGATTCGAACCAGCGATCTTTCGGTTACTGACTCAACGCTCTAAACCGCTAGGCTACCTGTTTGCCCTTTCTTTATACACTGAACAAAAATATAAAAGCAACATGCAACAATTTCAAAGATTTTACTGAGTTACAGTTCATATAAGGAAATCAGTCAATAAAAAAAAAAAAATTAGGCCCTAATCTAAGGATTTCACATGACTGGGAAGGGGCGCAGCCATTGGTGGGCCTGGGAGGGCATAGGCCTACCTAATTGGGAGCCACGCCCAATCACTGAGGAGCCAGGCCCAGCCAATCAGAATACGTTTTTCCCCACAAAAGCGCTTTATTACAGACCGAAATACTCCTCAGCACCCCCTCCATCCCCTTAGACGATCCCCCAGGTGAAGAAACCGGATGTGGAGGTCCTGGGCTGGCGTGGTTACACGTGGTCTGCGGTTGTGATGCCGGTAGGACGTACTGCGAAATTACATTCCTGCAGTCAGCATGCCAATTGCACGCTCCCTCAAAACTTTAGACATCTGTGGCATTGTGTTGTGTGACAAAACTGCACATTTTAGAATGGCCTTTTATTGTCCCCAGCACAAGGTGCACCTGTGTAATGATCATGCTGTTTAATCAGCTTCTTGATATGCCACGCCTGTCAGGTGGATGGATTATCTTGGCAAAGGAGAAATGCTCACTAACAGGGATGTAAACACATTTTTGCGCACAATTTGAGAGAAAAAAGCTTTTTGTGCCTGTGGAAAATATCTGGGATCTTTTATTTCAGCTCATGAAACATGGGACCAACACTTTACATTTTGAGTTTATATTCTTGTTCAGTGTAGTTAAACTGCACCCTCTGTCAGTCTTTCTCTCTTTCCCTTATTATCTCTGTCAGACCCTCTGAGAGGACGGTCATCATATCTTCCATGACCGTATATCCTTCTCTTCTCTACAGTGCCATGTGTTCCATCCCTGTGAGCTGAGCGATAGAGAGGAAGAAATACCAGGCCACTCCGAGAAATACAGTACCACAGAGACCACTGATGCTCTTCACCAAAAAGAAGTACAGGGACCAGTACAAAAGAAGGTATTGCTTCATAGCTCTTTGTTGACACTAGTGAGGAATTGTGTCCTGAGTCATGGCTGTTCAGTGGTACCAGTGGGGAATTCTAAATAACCAAATATCCCCACCACAACTCTGCTGAACCATGCGGTAGCTGGTAGCTTAGACACTGTAGCTGTGTTGTGTTTGTTCACCACTTGTCCCTTATCAGGCCCCATTGTCTTGGCTGTGATTACGGTCTCATCTGTTGGGTCCCTTTGCTACTGTGCTGTCCCTCTGTAAAAGTCCCCTATAGGACTGTCTGAAGGACCTCCTTGACTCTGGCTGTTTCTCTGTGTAGTATATAGGGCAATGTACTTGTAGTGTGGTGTGTACTTCATGGTATGTACCTGCTGCTGTTTATAAATGTATGACCTTAATTTGATCACTCTTTTGTTGATGAGAATGTTCCTGCACAGCAGGAAATGCAAATGTATTGTGTATTGAAGGTTTAAAATGGCTTCTTAAGTTTGTAATTTCCACATACAAATGTCAGACTTGATTTGCTCTAACGTAAAATGTATCAACCCTTACAAAAAAGATCAATAAATTATAATCCACATAACAATTCACATTTCCTGTTTCTGCAGGATTATGTTTCTGCTGTAGCAAACTGGCTCAAATTAAGATCCGACATCTGTTTGTGATGTTTACTTTCCAGGGTTTGAAAAGAAAGTGGGGTTCAGTAGCCATTCACTCATTAGGTCCGGTTACAATGGAAATACTTCCATAGAGAGGGCAATAGACTAGGCCTTGTCTGTGTAGCATAATTTGTACACAAATAACTATTTTCAAAATGTATTCTCCTCATGGGGATGTATTTTAAATGAATACCATGCAAAAATAAGTACTGAGATTCCCTGTCAGCACATCAATGCAATTGACAGAAGTTTTCAGTGACCCTGTTGAGAAAGAGAAAAGTGCATAGCAAGTATCGGGCCTCAAGGTCTATCTTGGCTTTTTTTGTTATTTTGCTTCAATCACAAACTGACTCCTCCAGTCGCCAACAGAAGCCTATAGTAATATAAGCTTCATGCATAGACAATATGAGCAATATGATGAACTTAGAAGGAAATTATATCTGGGGTTCCACCCTGAATTCATGTTATGATGGAGCAAAGCTCCGCTCCCTGATCGACACACGTCTGGCATATGCTGTGCGGTTACCCGATCACTTGTTTTTGAAGCGGTACAATATCTCACGTCCGCTTTTGATATCGCAGACAGAGATATCCAGTGTCAGCCAGAGGTGACCCAGTTTAATAACTGGAGATCTTCTCTTCTCTTTCCCCCCTCCTCTTATTCTCTCTTCCTCTCACTCTGTCTATATTCTAACCAACATTTCTGAGGATTTCCAACAGGTGTGGAACAAAGGGAAGGTTTTGTTGTTCCTAATAGAAATAATGATCAGGTTTCAAATCATCTTTATGTGCTTGTTAAGTTACAATTAAGGGAAGAGAGATTGACTTTCCCTTTCAAAATGGATGTTCATTAAGCAATAAGGCCCAAGGAGGTGTGGTATATGGCCAATATACCACGGCTAAGGGCTGTTCTTAAGCACGACGCAACGCAGAGTGCCTGGATACAGCCCTTAGCCATGGTATATTGGCCATATATCACAACCCCCCGAGGTGCCTTATTGTTATTATAAACTGGTTACTAACGTAATTAGAGCAGTACAAATAAATGTTTTGTCATACCCATGGTATACGGTCTGATATACCACGGCTGTCATCCAATCAGCATTCAGGGCTCGAACCACCCAGTTTATAATAAAGTATAATACACATACAAATATAATAATTGTATACTGTGATAAAATGTGATTGCCACGTTTCCGTAAGTTCCTCCTTAGACGGTGCTGTTAAATCCTAGATAGCTTGACAACTATCTAGTTAGAAGTGTGCCATCTCAATAGATTACAACACAATACTCCTATTTAAAGTGTCTCAAAGATTGGGGATCGATGCATGCAGCCAGGACAAAGAAACAACAACAGCCACAATGTAGTTGTTCTTTGCTGACCCATGCTGCATCTGTTTAAGAAGAGAAAGAGTGAACAATAGCCCTCCTATGTGGGTTGTGTTGAATGTTCCCCACGTGCAGGGTCTCGGGGTGACATATTTTTGGGGATGCTCATTCAATAGGGAGAAGATTTACTACTCCCCCGTCCCCCCAAACCTTCCCCCATCTATTTGTCTTGGCAGATGTGATGCAGGCGAGACCCAGGCTCTTTTTTGGGGGGTGCTGCTGCCTCGTTGTCAGGCTGTGTTGCCGGGGTCGACGCCACGTGTTCCTAATTTTGGGCCATTTCCGTGGAAACTCTCATGGATCCCCGGATCGCGTTTCACAGAGCTGCAGAAATATCCCCCTCTGTTGTTCTACGGGGTTTAGGGTGGTGTGAGCCATAGCCTGGGACCCATTTATCTTTAAGGGTGACCTCAAGCCACAACCATTATTCTTTAACTTCAGTTTGTAGTCTATTTCTGAGGGGCAGGAAGAGATCCCAGCACTAACACATTAAACTGTGAAACAATGAATTTTTGATTGAAAGTGAGCTGCTGCAGTCTGTTTGAAGCCCATTGGATGGATTTGATGTATTAAAGATGTTTATTTCCTGTGATATCCTTTTTCAGTTCAGACAAGCCAAGTCAATACTCATAAATCATTTAAAAGGTTAAACACCAAGAAAGTGCTTCAAATCTGCACCTCTGAAAACAGCAGAGCTCTGTTTAGGATTACTAAGTATCTAGCAGAAAATTTCAAGTTTTAATGTCAATGCACAAGTACAGTGAAATGCCTTTCAGTACTCACTCTTCAGAAGGAACTACACAGTCACTACAGAAGTAACTCTCTCCTATAAAATTAATAAAAACTAGTAAGCTGGTGGGGCCCTGTTAGTTATCACTGCAGGGTCTTACTTTATGACCCCAATTAAGCGGGCCAGACAGTAAAAACAGGACTTGTGTTTATTATCCATCCTGCTGGTGGGGAAGGGAAGAGGTACATATTGCACGCTTCTATGACTACAGGAGCATAATGGCTCCCAGACCAGGGCTTTATCTAAGCACTCTGCCTGCTCGGGTTGGTTGGGGTTGAGGAACGGTGGTGGTGTGTGTGTGTTTGCGTGTGTTTGAGTCACTCGACGAACCTTGAACGCTCCGGAATGTGCCGGCTAATGACCCCTTGGGGGATTCTCAGGGTTGACATGTATTTGACATCCTTCAGTAGTAGGATCCAGGGAGGAAATTAGGGTATGTCTTTAAAGTCAGTGAAGCCAGGGAAAGGCTTTAATCAAACACCATTAAAGAGACGGAGACCATCGGTGCGTTGGTGCGTGTTCGGCTCCACGCCAACTCTGCCATTTTACCTCAGGGTTCCACAGAGTTTAGGTTCACCCCTTAGAAGAACAACTCAAAGTCGTATTTACTTCTAGTCCAGACCTTGACTGCACTCACAAGTCTCTCCGGATATGTAAAAGAAACACATAAAGGAAAAGCAGATACATGTTTTGAATAGAAATGAGGGAGTTTGAGAGTGAGTGCACTGTACAAATCAAAAGTAAACAAGAGTTCTGACAGCCAGAGAGTCTCGAGCGTCAACAAAAACGTGTGTTTTCTACAAACCCGCTGAGGGGAAGAGCGTCAACAGCCCCTGAATTAACGCTTCATATAGATGTAGCTGCCGAGCAGAAATATAGAGCCAACGTCACTCTGATGAGGGAGGACATTAAAAGCAGTGCATATACACATTATAGCTGCAAACACTTAGCATTGGACTAACTGATGAATCATTCATAAGCATCCCGCTGTATGACTTCTTAGTCTGAGAGAGGGAGAGAGAGATTTTGCAAATTTGCATTAGACAGAAAGTTGAAATGTCAAACTACTAAGTGTTGCTTTATTGGCGAGGACTTACCAACCCTTTTCCTGTGCACGAAGGAGAGAGCTGGAACGTGTATGCTAATTGTTTGTCTAATAGCCTATTAATTCAAATCAGAGCTCGCGCAGGATAAATAAAAATAACTTTCAAAACACGCTAATGATCTGATTTTACTGGCCCGCTCTCCTTGCGAGCTTTCCTCGATGGGGACTCAAGGCACGCACGCATGCACACACACACACACACACACACACACACACACACACACACACACACACACACACACACACACACACACACACACACACACACACACACACACACACACACACTCACACACACACTCTCCAAGTATAGCTTAGTCCCAAGAGTCTCATCAGAACACTCTCTGAGAGAGAAAGAGTGAAAAGAGAGGGAGCGAGAAAGAAGAGAAAAGCAACAGAAGAGTCTAGTTTTCGTGGCTGTGTTTAAGCTAATGAAAGAAAACACTAATTACACTGCTAGTGTTCATTTCCAGTAGAAAGCTCTACTACACTGCACCTTATTTATTAGTCTTGTCTAGTCCCCCTTCCCCCTATCCTTCTCTTCCCTCCATCTCACTCTCCTCTTTCTCTCCCATCTCTCCGCTCTCTGCTTCCTCCTCCTCCCCTTGCTTCATGGATGGTGAGGATATCCTAATACCGGTATACCAATTCTGTGTATTACACATACATGCAGAAGATATGCTGTACGTTTGGCTAGCCACTCACTGACTGTGCAGACGGACACAGACATGCTTTTGTCGCTGTTATGTCAATGGTCTGTGTTTCCAATCAGAATCAATGAATTGCCATGAATGGATGCAAGGGAATCTATTTGAATCTCAGTAGACCACTCAGCTGTTGGATAGCTACAGATGGATGGCTACCGATACAGATGGATTTCTACAGCTGTCTAACACAGTCTACCATCCCCCCTCTCCCCCATCCCCTCTCCCCCATCCCCTCCCCACCACCCCCTCTCCCCCCTCACCACCACCCCCTCTCCCCCCATCCTCTTTTCCCACTCATCACCATCTCTCTCCAAGGCTCTTCTGGCCTCTCTTCCCTCCTGCTGAGGGATAAGTAACACTCTGTCTCTCTCCGTGGTGTCCAGATGCTGATCCATCATTGTTAATGCCAGGCCAGGGACTATGGTAATAAGCAACTCTCCCCTTACCCCAGCCCCCCTCCCGACACACGCACTGACTTTTGTGACGGCTCGGGCCCTTTGTTAAGCCCTGCTGACCCCCTGACCCCTCAGCCCTCCTCCTATGGGAACAGGAGGAGAGGAGACAACAGGGGGTCTGGCACATAGTCACACACACACATATACACCCCCCAACACACACACACACACATATACACCCCCCAAACACACACACACACACATATACACTCACACACAAGCATTCGTGCACACACAGGCATATGCGCACACAGACTCACACACCGACACAGACGTTCACTCACACACACAGAGACGCTGACACACTCACTCAAACACACACACATAGACAGACGTTCACACGCACACAGACTCACACACCGACACAGACTCACACACACACACAGAGACATTGACACACTCACTCATTCATTCTCCCTCTGCTTTTCTTTCTTTCTGTCGTTCTTTTTTTCTTTGTGGGAGGTAAGATCCCTCCAAGTCATTAGCAAGCAGAGTGTGTTGAGCATGAGATTAAGAGAGACTCTTTTTAATTAAAAGCCAGAGAAAGAGAGACGGGGAGAGAAGAGGGAGAGAAAGAGAGATGGAGACACACAGTTAAACTCATTTAACTCCGGGCTCAGTCAACTGAATACCTCTCACACAACTGAACTTATCCTTCAATCAGTCTAAGTCAATCTGTCTATCTTCTTATTGTTGACGTCGGTGAGAAAGAAAATCCTCGGCAACAACATTACATTCCCCACTGATTAACGTTTCAACAAGCCTCAGAGCCAAGATTACACATGAACTTTCTTTGTAAACCACAAACCTGTCAAGTTCTCTCCCACTGCTATCAAATTGTTTTTTTTTAGCGGAGAGGGTTGAACATGTGGCCTTGATTTCTTTTCACTCTAGATAGCCACATTCCTAAGTGAAAAATGTGTGTTCAACATCTTAGAGTTAGAGAATGCTTTCAGAAAATCAGAGGTATTGTACAGTATATTCCACATTGATTCACTCCGAGTGGAATATTGGAGAAGGTGATCAGAACTTGTTATAGAAAAGAGCAGAAATGAGGGAGAGAGAGAGTGAGAGAGCGAGAGAGATTCATTGAGACAGAGGGCCAGTGAGAGGTAGGGGTGATAGGACGGGGACGCGGGGGGGTCCCCCACCTTGTCATCCCTGAGGCAGACGTAGAATTTCCCCCTACCCAAATCGGGACACCCTGACCTACCTCCCCCCAGTCTCCCCTGAAAGAAAGAAAGAAAGAAAGAAAGAAAGAAAGAAAAAAAGAAAGAAAGAAAGAAAGAAAGAAAGAAAGAAAGAAAGAAAGAAAGAAAGAAAGAAAGAAAGAAAGAAAGAAAGAAAGAAAGAAAGAGGGGTCTTTTATGGCTGGATATTGATGTAGAGCCAATTTAGCAGCAGCCTACTTTCCATCAAACCAACATCAAAACCAACATCAAACCAAGATCAAACCAACCAGCTCAACACTGACCTCCTTTCTACTTTTCTTCTTTCCATCACTTTGTCTGGGTTGGAAATTACCTTCCAGAACTCTGTTTTTACAAGGGTTAGCTAATAAGATGGAGATTTTAGAGGGAAATTTAGCTTGGTTTCTTAATCATGGTCAGATTACCAATAAGGGTTAGATTGTAGGGTAGTTAAGTCATATTGGTCTTCATTTGGGTGAAATCATGCAGACCTGTCTCACTACTGCATCATTAGAAAGATAAGATAATCTACCATGATGACATTACATATTAAATGCTTGGGAGAGACTTGAGAAAACCCTTGTTCATCTGTAATCGTTGAATTTATTCTGTTATAGAAAGAGAGCGATAGAGAGGGAGAGAGAGAGGGAGACGGAGAGGGAGAGCGAGAGAGAGAGGTGCTATATCTCTCACACTTGTAGTAATAAATGACGTTCTCTAATGTTTTTGTCGTGGTGATGTGGACTCTGATGAGAAACGGGATGGAGAAACGTTGGTATAGGAGCGTTTGATCTGATGTGTGTAGACTGAAATGGGTTAGGGACAGGGTCTAGACTGGGGAGGGTGTTCAGTACTGGACAGGACACAGGTACTGTCTTCCTATTGTCTTACTGAAGTACAGGCTTTATGCAGTTTGGTTAAATTTGGACCTTACTACTTGATGCAAATAAATAGCAAGTGGGAGTGATTGTATGACAAAGCATCTGTTGTTATTGAAGCTACGTATGCCATAATCTTTGCCTGTGTTTCACAATCACCTTGAAAAGATGAGTCAACAAGATGAGATGTGAGAGGATAGCAGAGACAGGATAGCAGAGACAGGATAGCAGAGACAGGATAGCAGAAACAGGATAGTAGAGACAGGATAGCAGAGTCAGGATAGTAGAGACAGGATAGTAGAGACAGGATAGCAGAGACAGGATAGCAGAGACAGGATAGCAGAGACAGGATAGCAGAGACAGGATAGTAGAGACAGGATAGTAGAGACAGGATAGCAGAGACAGGATAGCAGAGACAGGATAGCAGAGACAGGATAGCAGAGTCAGGATAGTAGAGACAGGATAGCAGAGACAGGATAGTAGAGACAGGATAGTAGAGACAGGATAGCAGAGACAGGATAGCAGAGACAGGATAGCAGAGACAGGATAGCAGAGACAGGATAGCAGAGACAGGATAGCAGAGACAGGATAGCAGAGACAGGATAGTAGAGACAGGATAGCAGAGACAGGATAGCAGAGTCAGGATAGCAGAGACAGGATAGCAGAGACAGGATAGCAGAGACAGGATAGCAGAGACAGGATAGTAGAGACAGGATAGCAGAGACAGGATAGTAGAGACAGGATAGCAGAGACAGGATAGTAGAGACAGAATAGTAGAGACATGATAGCAGAGACAGGATAGCAGAGACATAGATTGGTAGGGAGGCTGTACAAAGCAACTGTAACTGTAGAGCTGAAAAGTCTTTAGTCAGGGAGTAATTTGAAACAAAACACAAAGGAAACGGCTCAGCATTGCCCTGCAGCAGACAACCTCACATAGCGGCCAGAGCAACAGAGAGGGAGAGAGGAGAGAGGAGGTAGAGCAGAGAGAGAGAGAGAGAGAGAGAGAGAGAGAGAGAGAGAGAGAGAGAGAGAGAGAGAGAGAGAGAGAGAGAGAGAGAGAGAGAGAGAGAGAGAGAGAGAGAGAGAGAGAGAGAGAGAGAGAGAGAGAGAGAGAGAGAGAGAGAGGGAGAGAGTGGGGGTTGAGAGAGCAGAGAGAGAGAGAGATAGAAGGAGTTGAGAGAGCAGAGAGAGAGAGAGATAGAAGGAGTTGAGAGAGCAGAGAGAGATAGAGAGATATAAGGAGTTGAGAGAGCAGAGAGAGATAGAAGGAGTTGAGAGAGCAGAGAGAGATAGAGAGGGAGAGCAGAGAAAGAGCAGAGATAGAAAGACAGAAAGCAGAGATAGACAGAGAAAAGGAGAGTAGGGGTCTGAAGTGCAGATCAGTAATTAGAGTGTGCAGACTCTCTCTTTATCTAGCCGAGCAGCGCTAGCTAATCAGCTCAGCAATCAGCCTATGTGTGTTAGCGCTACAATTCATTCCACTCCATTTGCCCCTCGCTCCCCAACCCTCCTTTCACATTCTGTCCCTCCATTTCTTCTCCTCCCCTTTCTCTGGAAGGAGACACCCCGTGAACAGGCTGTCGGCTTGGCGCTCACAGAAAGTGGGTTATATTTCAAGGCCACCAACACCAACCAGTAAGGGGGGGTACACGCACACACAAGCGCACACACATGCACACATACGCATGCATGAACACACACACACACCAGCTCAGCACCTAACCTGACCCCCCCAATTATTTCTATTTTTCTCATCCCTAGCTCTCTCTTTCTATATTTTCTGTCTCTTTCTTTCTCTCATTCCCTCTCTTTTTCTCTCCTCTTTCACACACACACACACACACACACACACACACACACACACACACACACACACACACACACACACACACACTTCAGGGAGTTAGCTGTTCAAACACAATTTGATGTTCCATTACTCTACCCCCCCACCTCTCTCTCTCTCTCTCTCTCTCTCTCTCTCTCTCTCTCTCTCTCTCTCTCTCTCTCTCTCTTGCTCTCTCTGTCTGTCTCTCTCTCTCTCTCCTTCTCTCGCTCTCTCTGGGCTGGGTTGTGGTCCCACGGCCTGGCCTGCCATATGTCTGGTGGTAGAGCAGGCTGGCTGGGGCGTGATATGAGGTTTCACCCGAGGACAAAGGCAGGCCTGATGCTCAATGAGCTCTATGAAGGCATGGGGTCACAGTGACAGAGGCTGGGGACGGAGGAGGTAGAGGGAGACTGGGGGGAGGTAGGTCAGGGTGTCCCGATTTGGGGAGGGGGAAATTCTACGTCTGCCTCAGGGATGACAAGGTGGTTGACCCCCCCGCGTCCCCGTCCCAACACCCCTACCTCTCACTGGCCCTCTCTTTCTCTCTCTCTCTCACTCTCTCTCTCTCTCTCTCTCTCTCTCTCTCTCTCTCTCTCTCTCTCTCTCTCTCTATCCCTTTCTTTCTCTCTCTTTGTTTCTCTCTCATGCACCCCTTCGCTGACACTCTTTCTAGCACTCCCATTCTTTTTTGTTCTATTCACTTGGCTGTCTCCTTTTCTCCTGAGAGGGAAGTCCAAAAGTGTGGCGCATGGATGGTGGCAAATGCAATGTGTGCATGTGTGCGTGCACGTGTGTGTGTGTGTACACGTGTGTGTGAATGTGTGTGTTGGCTGTTGCAGTGGGACAGAGGGGCACGAAGACGCAGTGTGGAGTCCACCAGCTGGACAGATTATTTTACCCTCTTTAATGGTGTGTGGAGACATGGTTAAAACACACACACATGACACACGCCATTTCTCATACCCTTTCCATTTAAGCTGACCAGATTATTTTCCCCTGACAGAGCAGCTTCTCTTTAAAAAGGTACTTATGTCCACTTCTCCTGTCTGTCTCCCTCAGTTAGGAACATAATCACGTAGACCCTATAAACCCAAGCATGGATCCCAGGCTTTTTATCTGTCCCCTTTTTATGACATCAGACTGACTGTTATTTGTCCTTTATGAGTTTCCTCCCTCTCTGTCGGTCGTCACTAGTTACCCAGCCACAAAGTCATAAACCCTGCCCATTTCTGCAACCTCTCTTCTTGAAATCTGATTTTAAACCTAACCCTAACCTTAACCCTAACCTTAACGACACTGCTAACCGTATGCCTAACCATAACGTAAAATCAACACCAAAAAGCACATTTTAGTTTTCATGAATTTTTACGATATAGCCAATTTTGACTTTGTGGCTGTGGTAACTAGTGACAACCCTCTGTCTGGTTAGGGTCTGAAAGGGCAGAGTTATCCATGCCATAAAATGGCTTGTTGTGCTGATTTAAACATAATGATATGTTTGCCTTATGAAAATCAAGGAAGACTCTTCATAGAGAGGGCATATGCAAGGCTGAATCCAAGGGCTTTTCCGGTCGTACTATAGCATACGAAATGGAAGACGTAACTTATTGTACGTCTTGGAGAACAAATAATATTGCATGTCTTTATCTGAGACCAGGTTGCTTGTTGTATTTAGGAGAACTAAAACGACAAAGGTTAGGTGAATTTGCGTAGCAGGTTAGGTGAATTGGGTTAAGTTTAGAATAAGGGTTAGGTGAAGGTTTAGCTAAAATGCTGCAGTTGTCCCAGACGCGACTCGAACATGCAACCTTTGGTTTGCTAGACTGTTGCGGATTACGCCCACCCTGACCAACCTCCCTACTTTAGTTTCTGTCTCAAGTAACTAGACCATTAGTAGGTATCATACTTTTGCAGTGGTGGAAAGTACTTAAGTATTTTGTTGGGGTATCTGTACTTTACTTTACTATTTATTTTTACTTTACTATTTTACTTTTACTTCACTACATTCCTAAAGGAAATATTGTAATTTCTACTACATACATTTCCCCTGACAACCAAAAGTACTCAATATATTCTGAATGCTTAGCAGGACAGGAAAATGGTCAAATTCACGCACTTATCAAGAGAACACGTGGTCATCCCTACTGCCTCTGGTCTGGCGGACTCACTAAACACAAATGCATCTTTTGTAAATAATGTCTGAGTGTTGGAGTGTGCCCCTGGCTATCCATACATTTTAAAAACAAGAAAATGATGCAGTCTGCTTTGCTTCATATAATACATTTGACACTTAAGTATATTTTAGCAATTACATTTACTTTTAATACTTAAGTATATTTAAAACCAAATACTTTTAGACTTTTACTCAAGTAGTATTTTACTGGCTGACTTTCACTTTTACTTGAGTAACTTTCTGTTAAGGTATCTATACTTTTACTAAAGTTTGACAATTGGGTACTTTTTCCACCACTGTACTATTGGAGGTGCTCAGACATACGTGTAAAGTATATTTTGTATGGCTCTGAGGCCAGGCTGTCTGCATAGAGTTGGAGAGAGAGAGAAAGAGAGAGAGAGAGAGAAGAGAAAAAAGAGAAGTATGGATTTAACTGAAGCAGCAGAATTCCTTTGTAAGAGCCTGTTGGAGCTGGGTTTAGTTTAGTGGGAACGGGGGTGGAACAGGGGGGGAATATTTCCTATGGAAACTGTTGAAGCTGAACACTGTCTGGAAGCCACAGCAGCAGTCGCCCCCCGTTCAACCAAAATGGACCATTCCACTTCATTTAAAACAGACCCCCCCTCTCTCTCTCTCTTCTCTCTATGTCGTCCTCCCTCACTCTCTCTTGTAGATAGCTGGGCAAAGGCAGAACAATGAGGCCTTTTATCCTCCTCCCTCTCTCTCTCGCTCTCTCTCTCTCTCACTCTCTCATCCCCTCTCACATCTGTTTACATGGCTTCTGCCCCTCCTCCCCCTTCTGTCCCTGATCCCAACCCATAGACTGGGGAAAGTCCAGCTCTCTCCCCTTGTGTTACTCCTCAAAGACTCTGTAGTGGCCAAACACACCCAAAGATACAAATTGGAACCGCCACCACCCTCTGTTCCCAATGCCAATGGACACACACATGATAAAAAACACACTAGAACCTTCATGCCAACAGTTGTGGTCTCTGGCTCTGGAAGAACACTCTTCCCACAAAAGAGCAAACTTCCTCATGTGTGTGTGTGTGTTTGTGTGTGTGTGTGCGCACATGCATGCGTGTGTGCGTGTGTGTGTTCATCCGCATACATGTGTGTGCGCGCACGCGTGTGTGTGTGTGTAAAGTGGGGGGATTCTGTGTTCATAAAGCATGTTTGCAGAAGCAGCAGGGCTAGGGTCCAGTTGACTGACAGCCCACCCTGCATATGGACTTCTCCTTTCCCAGCCTTCCTTCCCACAATCCTACTGGCCTCAAACCCCTGGCCTCCCTCTGTAAACATACCTCTCTCTCTCTCTGCATGGAAACTCAAATGAAATGATGACTAAAGTGTTCTGAAATGGGTCATAAATGGCACCCTAGTCCCTATATAGAGCACTAAGTTTGACCAGGGCACAATGGGTTCTGCTCAAAGGTAGTGCACTATAAATGGAATAAGGTGCCATTTTGAATGCAGACCTGGACAACCAGAACCCACTTGCACTAAGCCTCATGTGTACATTCAGCTTTTTCTCTCACTTCTCATTTTACATCAAGATTTTGTTTTTATTTTTATAAAACCAAATCAAAGTTGCCCTGTTCGGATGTATAAGAATCAGGATGTTGTGCAATGAAACAACTATATAGTGCCTTCAGAAAGTATTCAGACCATTTACTTTTTTCACATTTTGTTACGTTACA
The DNA here is from genome assembly GCF_020615455.1 of Coregonus clupeaformis. Classification (NCBI taxonomy): domain Eukaryota; kingdom Metazoa; phylum Chordata; class Actinopteri; order Salmoniformes; family Salmonidae; genus Coregonus; species Coregonus clupeaformis. Next base: position 114,338 of record NW_025534352.1, on the reverse strand, counting down.
GCCTTAATCTAAAATGGATTAAATAAATAAAAATCCTCAGCAATCTACACACAGTACCCCATAATGACAAAACAGGTTTTTAGAAATGTTTTGAAATGTATTAAAACAAAAAAACAGAAATAACTTATTTACGTAAGTATTCAGACCCTTTGCTATTAGACTCGAAATTGAGCTCAGGTGCATCCTGTTTCCATTGATCATCCTTGAGATGTTTCTACAACGTGATTGGAGTCCACCTTTGGTAAATTCAATTGATTGGACATGATTTGGAAAGGCACACACCTGTCTATATAAGGTCCCACAGTTGACAGTGCATGTCAGAGCAAAAACCAAGCCATGAGGTCGAAGGAATTGTCCGTAGAGCTCTGAGACAAGATTGTGTCGAGGCACAGATCTGGGGAAGGGTACCAAAACATTTCTGCAGCATTGAAGGTCCCCAAGAACACAGTGGCCTCCATCATTCTTAAATGGAAGATGTTTGGAACCAACTCTTTGGCCTGAATGCCAAGCTTCACGTCTGGAGGAAACCTGGCACCATCCCTACTGTGAAGCATTGTTGTGGCAGCATCATGCTGTGGGGATTTTTTTCAGTGGCAGGGACTGGGAGACTAGTCAGGATCGAGGCAAAAATGAACGGAAAGGTACCAAAAAATGTCTGCAGCATTGAAGGTCCCCAAGAACACAGTGGCCTCCATCACTCTTAAATGGAAGAAGTTTGGAACCATCAAGACTCTTCCTAGAGTTGGCCGCCCGGCCAAACTGAACAATCTGGGGAGAAGGGCATTTGTCAGGGAGGTAACCAAGAACCCGATGGTCACTCTGACAGAGCTCTAGAGTTCCTCTGTGGAGATGTGAGAACCTTCCAGAAGGACAACCATCTCTGCAGCAATCCACCAATCAGGCCTTTATGGTAGAGTGGCCAGACGGAAGCCACTCCTCAGTAAAAGGCACATGACAGCCCGCTTGGAGTTTGCCAAAAGGCACCTAAATACTCTCAGACCATGAGAAACAAGATTCTCTGGTCTTATGAAACCAAGATTGAACTCTTTGGCCTGAATGCCAAGCTTCACGTCTGGAGGAAACCTGGCACCATCCCTACTGTGAAGCATGGTGGTGGTAGCATCATGCTGGGGGGATGTTTTTCAGCAGCAGGGACTGGGAGACTAGTCAGGATCGAGGCAAAGTAACCTAACACAATGTGGAAAAAGTAAAGGGGTCTGAATACTTTCCAAAGCCACTGTATTTAATCAATGTCCTTCCTCAGTGTCTTCTGTCACTGACGTAGGATGGTAAGCCCCCTCCCCCTACCCCCACATCCTGATGCACCCCAATGCCTCCTCCACCACCACTAACCAACACACCCACACACTTGTGAGACAGATCAGAGGAGCTAAATTAAGATGAATGGAGAGCATCTGATAGTAACAGGATTAAGCTGAGGAGAGGAGGGGAGGAGGAGAGGAGGAGAGGAGGAGGAGAGGAGAGGAGGAGGAGAGGAGGGATAAGAGGAGGAGGATGAGAGGAGAGGAGGAGGAGGAGAGGAGTGGAGGAGGAGAGGAGGGGAGGAGGAGAGGAAGAGAGGAGGAGAGGAGGAGGAGAGGAGGGGAGGAGGAGAGGAGGAGAGGAGGAAAGAAAGAGGCCACTGTCTTAACAACAGATTCAGACCTCCTTTATCCATTTTAAAACTACTTCATCTCAGGAAATGTAACATGCAGAGTCCGTCAGTGTGTCCATGAACACTCCTGACATCACTCAAAACAAATATTTTAATAGTAACCGTCACCAAATTCCAGCTCCGTGGTTTTTAAAGAATCTGCAATTTGAGAATAGCATGGAGC
>NW_025534352.1:97500-107500 GCF_020615455.1 Coregonus clupeaformis | reverse complement strand
TCGTTTGTGTGTTCTAGGTTTTGAATTCTTGGTTTGATGATACTGAATGCTGATTATGATGATGGGAAGGAGACCAAATTAAAATGTTGTTTTCATTTGGTAATGCCTGGTATTATTACAAGTTTTGCTTTTATTACTGTTATGGTCAGAGTGCCAGGTTTAAGCTGGAGACTTTTAGACATTGTGTCTTGGCTGTAGTCCTATGGGTCTGAGCAGCGTGGCCATTACCTAGTAAATCCTTCAGCCAAACATACATTTATAGTACAGCGATTATTACCTTAGTGTTTTTATGTATGTCTGAGCATGTGTGTGCGTGCGTGTGTGCATTAGTGCCTGTAGATGTCTAAAGTCTGGGTCTAATCCACCAACTACAGGAAGTATAATGTTATTATCTGTCTCCTCACCTCTCTCTCGCCTCCCCCTTTCTGTCTCTCCTTCCCCTCCCTCTGTCTCCCCATCTCTCTCCTTCCCCTCCCTCTATCCCTCCCTTCCTCCCTGTGTCCCTCCCTTCCTCTCTCCTTTTCTGTCTCTCCCTCCCATTCTCCCTTTCTCCCTCTCTCCCTCCCTTCCTCCCTCTCTCCCGCTCTCCCTCCCTTCCTCCCTGCGTCCCTTCCTTCCTTCCTCTCTCTGACAGTTATTCATCTTAGCTGTGGTGTGCACTTTTCAAACACATCTGCTTACATTAGTAACACATTTGAGCATCAATGATTTATTTCTTTAAACATATCTGCACATGTTTATTACATGTATTTATAACCACTCTAACATCCTTTAGAGCACCTGTAGAGTACATTTACACCAGGCCTGATCGGACCCATCAGTGCATATGCATTCCACATTCACAGACAGGCCCACTAGAGGCCCACTAGACTAATTGCCTGTCTAAGCAAAGTTTATGTAAACTGAGATTATTTCCCCCCATATAATTTTTTCAGGAAAAGGACAAAACTATTTTCTCGTTGTTTATGCAAAGTCAGCCGTTCTACAATCCGTCTCAGACTGCCGATGATATAGGACGAGAAAAGATGTGATCACTGCGGATGTGCCGTTTTTCTGCATACCTCTGCGGTATCTCAACACATATTTCTAATCTGATCGTTCCGGAAAACTGAATGTAAAATTGCAATCAGACTGTAGTGCAATTATTACCCATTCTGCAATCCCATTTCTCCTTCTGTACTGAACCATCAATGCAGAAGAGCATATTCAGCAAAAGCCTCAACAGTTGGAGAGAGAGAGAGAGAGCAGGGGAGTGCATAATAGAGCGAGTGAGAAAGAGAGTGACAGAGAGAGAGAGAGTGCACTAGAGAGAGATGGATGAAGAAATATACAATAGAAGCCATTCCAGTTGGTTTTGCTGAAACTAAAGACAGTTTCTCTTTCACCTCTAAAACTTCCTCTCGACATGAAAGAGGAGAGAAAGAACGAGTCATAGAGAGAGAGAAAGAGAGAGAGAGAGAGAGTGAGAGAGAGATAGAGAGAGAGGTGTGAAACAGGGACGGGACTCAGGGGGTATGCTAATTTGGCATAGAGCAGACCTAACTCACAAATTAATCAAAACAGGAACATTTTACATTTGGCTAGAAATTCAAAAGGAAATGATCTAAACAGAGAAAAACATCCTCATATGTGCTACCTATATCCCCCCACTAGAATCCCCATACTTAAACAGTATATTTGACCTCTCAGCTTCCCTATCAAATCTAAAAATCTCTAACAGAAAACCGAAGAAAAGTAACAACAATGACAAATGGTTTGATGAAGAATGCAATAACCTAAGAAAGAAATGGAGAAACCTATGCAACCAAAAACATAGAGACCCAGAAAACCTGAACCTATAACTTCACTATGGTGAATCACTAAAACAATACAGAAATACACTACGGAAAAAGAAGGAACAGCATGTCAGAAATCAGCTCAATGTAACCACTAAAATTGGAAAACACTAAACAAACAACAACATGAAGAGCTATCTATCCAAAACGGAGATGTATGGGTAAACAACTTGTCCAAACTTTTCGGCCCTATAACAAAGAACAAACAGCAAAAAAAAATACATGATCAAATGCAAATCTTAGAATCAGCTATTAAAGACTACCAGAACCCACTGGATTCTCCAATTACATTGAATGAACTACAGGACAAAATACAAACCTCCAACCCAAAAAGGCCCGTGGTGTTGATGGTATCCTCAATGAAATTATAAAATATACAGACCACAAATTCCAATTGGCTATACTTAAACTCTTTAACTGTCACGGTTAACTAAGCCAGAACCCAGAAGCAGACCAGGACACGGTACGTGAGACAAAGGTGAGTGTTTATTTATAGAGTCCGAGTGAAGCTGAATAATCCAGGGAACAGAGCGGGTGGCGTGGATGGGTTGTTGAGGGTGCAGTGGTTGGTCCGGTACTGGCTCGGCAGCCGCCGACCATCAGGCAGAGGTTGGGTGAAGGTTCCGGGTGAGAGACTGCAGACAGAACAAAACGGAGGTGAGTACACAGCAAATCAACAAGGTGCAAAACAACAAAACTAACGCTAGAACTCAAGGGCTGATACGCTGACAAACATACTGTTCATGGCTAACGATCCGGCAGGAACTGGATGTTGGGCCAGAGCCTAAGAAGGGTGATGATCAGGACCAGGTGTGCAGATTGCTGATGGGATGCAGGTGCGGAAAACCAGAGCGCTCCCCGGAGCGTTCCCGAACCCTCGGGAAACTGGAGAATACGAGCAGGAACACTAGTCACCAGACAGGACCCGACTCAGACAGCCGGGATCGTCACAGTACCCCCTCCGACAACGCCACCGGGCGGACTTCCCGGAGCGCCAGGATGGAGGCGGTAGAAGTCACTGATGAGGTCTGCGTCTAGGACCTGTCGCCGCGGAATCCAACTCCTCTCTTCAGGGCCATACCCCTCCCAGTCCACGAGATACTGGAAACCCCGGCCCCGCCGTCTGGAATCCATGATGCGACGCACCGTGTAGGCAGGACCACCTCCGATCATCCGAGGAGGAGGAGGAGGAGGCGGAGGAGGCAACAGAGGACTGAGGAAGACAGGCTTGAGGCAGGAGACATGAAAGGTGGGATGGACTCTGAGCGTCCTCGGTAGTTTGAGTCGAACTGCCACTGGATTGATCACCTTCTCCACCACAAACGGACCAATGAACTTCGGCAACAACTTCCTAGACTCAGTCCGTAACGGAAGATCCCGTGTGGCCAACCAAACCCTATCTCCGATGGTATAGGTGGGAGCGGGAATCCGGCGACGATTCGCCTGGAGCTGATACCGGTCCGAAACTCTAAGGAGTGCCCTTCTGGCCCGATGCCAGGTCCGGTGGCAACGCCGAATATGGGCCTGCACAGAACGCACTGAGAGCTCCTTCTCCTGAGAAGGAAACAGGGGAGGTTGATAGCCATACAGGCACTGGAAGGGAGACATCCCAGTGGCAGATGTAGGAAGAGTATTGTGGGCATACTCAACCCAAGGCAACTGAGAGGCCCAGGAGGTGGGGTTGGAAGAGACCAGACAGCGTAGCGTTGATTCCATCTTCTGGTTGGCTCTCTCCGCCTGACCATTGGATTGGGGGTGAAAACCAGATGTGAGACTGACCGTAGCTCCAATGGCCAAACAGAAGGACTTCCAGACAGCAGAGGTAAACTGAGGGCCACGGTCGGAAACGATATCACTGGGCAAACCGTGGACCCTGAAAACCTCCCTAACCAGGATCTCGGACGTCTCCGAGGCAGAGGGAAGCTTGGCAATTGGCACAAAGTGGGCGAACTTGCTGAATCTGTCCACGATAGTCAGAACGACCGTGTTCCCCTCAGAAGCGGGCAACCCCGTGACGAAGTCCAGGGCCAGATGCGACCATGGTCGCGGGGAATAGGAAGGGGGTGAAGTAGTCCAGAGCTGGGCCGATTGGTACTCTTATTCTGCGCACACACTGGACAGGCAGCAACAAAACCCCGAGTATCCTCGGCCATGGCAGGCCACCAAAACCGTCTGCGAAGAAACGCCATAGTCCGAGCCACGCCAGGGTGACAAGCCATCTTGCTGGCGTGGGACCATTTGAGGACAGCAGGACGAACCGACTCAGGCACAAACAACCGACCGGGTGGACCGTTACCGGACCGGGCTGAGTCCGAAGGGCCGCCAGCACCTCCTCCTCAATCTTCCACATAACTGCTCCCACGACGCAGTTCCGGGGGAGGATTGTCTCGGTCTTGGACCCACTCTCCTCCGTCTTGGAGAACATCCGGGACAAGGCGTCCGCCTTGCCGTTCTTAGATCCAGGTCGGAACGTCAGGGCAAACTTGAATCGTCCGAAAAACAACGCCCACCTGGCCTGACGGGAGTTGAGACGTTTAGCCGATTGCACGTAAGCAAGATTCTTGTGGTCCGTCCAGACCATAAAGCGGTTGCTCCGCCCCCTCCAACCAGTGGCGCCACTCCTCCAAGGCAAGTTTCACCGCGAGAAGCTCCCGGTTACCCACATCGTAATTCCTCTCCGCAGGCGAAAGCGGCGAGAGTAGTAGGCGCAGGGATGGAGTTTACTGTCCGTGGAGCATCGCTGCGACAGGATGGCGCCAACTCCCACATCAGACGCGTCCACTTCAACGCAGCGAACTGACGGGCCGTGTCCGGTTGAGAGAGAATCGGTGCGTTGGTGAATCGCCTCTTCAAATCCAGAAACGCTCGATCCGCCTCCGGATTCCACTTGAAGGTCCTGATGCTGGAAGTCAAGGCAGTTAACGGAGCGGCCACACGGCTGTAATCCCCGGATGAATCTGCGGTAGAAATTCGCAAACCCCAAAAATCTCTGGAGCTGCAATCTCGTACCGGGCTGGGCCCATTCCAGAACCGCTCTAACCTTCTCCTGGTCCATCCTAATCTCTCCCCTGGAGATGATGTACCCGAAAGGATGTCGTGTGGGCGTGAAACTCGCACTTCTCGGCCTTCACAAACAGGCGATTCTCCAACAATCGCTGCAGAACCTGCCGGACATGCTGGACGTGGTCGGAAGGTTCCTTCGAGAAGATCAGAATGTCATCCAGGTAAACAAACACAAAGAGACCGATCATATCTCTCAGGACGTCGTTCACCATACTCTGGAATACCGCTGGAGCATTGGTCAGTCCAAACGGCATCACCTGATACTCGAAGTGACCCATCGGTGTATTGAAACCCGTCAACCACTCGTCCCCTTCTCTGATCCGGACCAGGTGATACGCATTGCGTAGGTCTAGCTTAGTGAACACCGTAGCACCCTGTAAGAGTCGAAGGCAGAACTCATCAAGGGCAGGGGATACTTGTTCTTGACCGTGATGTCATTCAACCCCCGATAATCAATACACGGTCGAAGAGAGCCATCCTTCTTACCCACAAAGAAGAATCCTGCCCCCAGGGGTGATGACGAGGGACGAACGAGACCAGCAGCTAGGGACTCCTTGATGTAGGTCTCCAACGCCTCACGTTCAGGTCGGGAGATACTGTATAACCTTCCCTTGGGGTAGACAGCTCCAGGGACCAGGTTGATGGCACAATCATATGGTCGGTGGGGAGGGAGTGACAGAGCCTTCTGCTTACTGAAAACTTCCCCCAAATCGTGATATGTCTCGGGAACCAGGGACAAATCTGGGGGTTTAGCCTCAATCACCTGACTGGGAACCGAATGGGGGCAGGCAGTCTTGAGACAGTTAGCATGACAATCAAGGCTCCAACTTCGTTACCTTGCCCGTCACCCAATCGAACGTGGGATTGTGTTCCTTCAGCCAGGGGTATCCAAGGACCAGAGGAACATGGGAAGACGGCAGAATGAAGAATGAAATCATCTCAGAATGATTCCCCGACAACCGCATCTTAACCGGTTCAGTCCTCATCGTGATACGTGCCAGACTACTGCCGTTCAGAGTGGTAGCTTCAATGGCTTCCGGCAATTGCTCCTTGGAAAGCCCCAGCTGTTCCACCAACTCGGCATCTAGAAAGCTTCCATCGGCACCTGAATCGATAAAGCGTTAATCGCTAAGCTCTGATTCCTGTTCATAAGGGTAGCCGGGAAACGGGGTCTGACAGAGGTATTGAGAGGTCGAAACTGGCTCGCTAAAAGTCCTCCCAACTTTAGCGAGCCGCGCAGTTTGACGACCCGACTGGATCCTGAGAAGCTGATCGGTTGGACGGGACCCATTGCTTCTCCCTCCTTCGCTCTCGGACTCGATTATCCACCCGAATAGACAAAGCTACCAAGCTGTCCAGGTCACTAGGCTCCGGATAGGAGATCAACTCATCCTTGAGCTGCTCCGACAGACCCTGGTAAAAGGCCGCTTGCAGAGACTCCTCGTTCCACCCACTCTCCACAGCCAACGTCTTGAACTCGATCACGAAGTCGGCCACGCTGCGAGTTCCTTGGCGAAGCGAAAACAGGCGCCTAGCTGCGTCCCCTCCCTCGGACGGAATGGTCGAAGAGCTTCCTCATCTCGGCCGTGAACCCCTGGTATGAAGCCATGCAGGGATCCTGTCGTTCCCAAACGGCTGAAGCCCACTCCAGCGCTCGACCACGCAGCAACTCAATCACAAAGGCTATCCTAGCCTTGTCTGTGGCATAAGAGTAGGGCTGTAGATCGAACACTAGTCCACACTGCATAAGGAAGGAACGGCATCTTCCCAGCTCTCCCTCATACTTATCCGGCGTCGGAACCTTGGGCTCACGGATGGACACAGCTTCAGAAGCGGCAGGCGAGATGGGTGAAACCGGTAGTGGATCCTCCACCGGACACTTGCGTTGGTTCTGGACCTCCGTCAGACCGGTAGAAAGGTTCCGAACTGACAACGCGATCTCCTGTAGTACCGTGCTATGATGGCCCAACATCTTCTCCTGCTGGGTAATAGCATGGCGAACAGAGTCCAGGTCCGCTGGGTTCATTACTGGCCGGATCGTTCTGTCACGGTTAACTAAGCCAGAACCCAGAAGCAGACCAGGACACGGTACGTGAGACAAAGGTGAGTGTTTATTTATAGAGTCCGAGTGAAGCTGAATAATCCAGGGAACAGAGCGGGTGGCGTGGATGGGTTGTTGAGGGTGCAGTGGTTGGTCCGGTACTGGCTCGGCAGCCGCCGACCATCAGGCAGAGGTTGGGTGAAGGTTCCGGGTGAGAGACTGCAGACAGAACAAAACGGAGGTGAGTACACAGCAAATCAACAAGGTGCAAAACAACAAAACTAACGCTAGAACTCAAGGGCTGATACGCTGACAAACATACTGTTCATGGCTAACGATCCGGCAGGAACTGGATGTTGGGCCAGAGCCTAAGAAGGGTGATGATCAGGACCAGGTGTGCAGATTGCTGATGGGATGCAGGTGCGGAAAACCAGAGCGCTCCCCGGAGCGTTCCCGAACCCTCGGGAAACTGGAGAATACGAGCAGGAACACTAGTCACCAGACAGGACCCGACTCAGACAGCCGGGATCGTCACATTAACATCATCCTTAGCTCTGGAATCTTCCCCAATATTTGGAACCAAGGACTGATCACCCCAATCCACAAAAGTGGAGACAAATTTGACCCCAATAACTACCGTGGGATATGCGTCAACATCAACCTTGGGAAAATCCTCTGCATTATCATTAACATCAGAATAGTTCATTTCCTCAGTGAAAACAATGTACTGAGCAAATGTCAAATTGGCTTTTTACCAAATTACCGTGCAACAGACCACATATTCACCCTGCACACCCTAATTGACAAACAAACAAACCAAAACAAAGGCAAAGTCTTCTCATGCTTTGTTGATTTCAAAAAAGCTTTTGACTCAATTTGGCATGAGGGTCTGCTATACAAATTGATGTAAAGTGGTGCTAAGGGAAAAACATACGACATTATAAAATCCATGTACACAAACAACAAGTGTGCTGTTAAAATTGGCAAAAAAAACACACACATTTCTTTCCACAGGGCCGTGGGGTGAGACAGGGATGCAGTTTAAGCCCCACCATCTTCAACATATATATCATCGAATTGGCGAGGGTACTAGAACAGTCTGCAGCACCCGGCCTCACCCTACTAGAATCTGAAGTCAAGTGTCTAATGTTTGCTGATGATCTGGTGCTTCTGTCACCAACCAAGGAGGGCCTACAGCAGCACCTAGATCTTCTGCACAGATTCTGTCAGACCTGGGCCCTGACAGTAAATCTCAGTAAGAGAAAAAAAAAACTGTGTTCCAAAAAAGGTCCAGTTGCCAGGACCACAAATAGAAAAGAGCAGTTAAATTCTATAACCACTTAAAAGGAAGCGATTCCCAAATCTTCCATAAGAAATCCATCACCTACAGAGAGATGAACTTGGAGAAGAGTCCCCTAAGCAAGCTGGTCCTTGGGCTCTGTTCACAAACACAAACAGACCCCACAGAGCCACAGGACACCAACACAATTAGACCCAACCAAATCATGAGAAAATAAAAAATGAATTACTTGACACATTGGAAAGAATTAACAAAAAAACAGAGCAAATGAGAATGCTATTTGGCCCTAAACAGAGAGTACACAGTGGCAGAATACCTGACCACTGTGACTGACCCAAATTTAAGGAAAGCTTTGACTATGTACAGACTCAGTGAGCATGGCCTTGCTATGGAGAAAGGCTGCCGTAGGCAGACCTGGCTCTCAAGAGCACACTGCCCACAAAATGAGGTGAAAACTGAGCTGCACTTCCTAACCTCCTGCCAAATGTATGACCATATTAGAGACACATATTTCCCTCAGATTACACAGATCCACAAAGAGTTAGAAAACAAACCCAATTTTGATAAACTCCCTTATCTTCTGGGTGAAATACCACAGTGTGCATCACAGCAGCAAGATTTGTGACCTGTTGCCACAAGAAAAGGGCAACCAGTGAAGAACAAACACCATTGTAAATACAACCCATATTTATGTTTATTTATTTTCCCATTTGTACTTTAACTATTTGCACATTGTTACAACACTGTATATATTCATAATATGACATTTGAAATGTTTTTATTCTTTTGGAACTTCTGAGTGTAATGTTTACTGTTAATATGTATTGTTTATTTCACTTTTGTTTGCTATCTACTTCACTTGCTTTGGCAATGTTAACATACTTTTCCCATGCCAATAAGCCCTTAAATTGAAATTGAATTGAATTGAATTGAATTTAAATTGAATTGAGAGAGAGAGAGAGAGAGAGAGAGAGAGAGAGAGAGAGAGAGAGAGAGAGAGAGAGAGAGAGAGAGAGAGAGAGAGAGAGAGAGAGAGAGAGGACACTCATCTAAAACCAAATCTAAAACTTTAAACCCTTTTCCATGTAGCTTAGCTCGTGAAATATTGAAATAGCTGTAGTCTACGGAAGGAACATCCTGCTAATATGTTTGATATTTCCATGTCAAAAATAAAAGGCCTCTGAGAGGTGAATAATAGATGACTGCTTCCTAATGACCTGTGGATAATGTAGAGAGAAATGATAAAGTAGAGCAGGACGGTCTCAGGATGAGAGGAGGAGAGGAGAGGATTAGGTGGAAAAGAGGAGAGAGGAGGAGAGAGAGAGCTCATAGGGACAATGGATGTTGGGTGTGAGGCCTCTGGAAACCTGTGGTTTCTGGAATATACTGTATGACCATATTAGAGAGAATCACCTATCTACCCTGTGAAAATATAGTGGATGTATTTATTCTCAACATGAGATGACCGTTTAACCAGAGAGGAACCAAAATCTCATTAGGACTTCTCTAGAAAGTATTCAGCCTGGTTGCATATCTGTCACTGCATTTTAAAATTAACTGTATGTCCCATTGAATTAAACATCAGGAGTAGACTTGTGGAAGTCTTGTAACACTGCAGGATATCGAAATGAGGAATGCAAGTCTATGGCTGGGCCCTGGTGAAAAGTAGTGCACTAAATAGGGAATAGGGTGGCATTTGAGATGCACGCTAGTACTTTCTCAGTGCCCATTATGACCACATTCATCACACTGATGACAAGG
>NW_025534352.1:0-92500 GCF_020615455.1 Coregonus clupeaformis | reverse complement strand
AGCATACACACACGCACACACACACACGCACCAGGCCCGTCTATAAGCAGCAAGTTAGGCTCTCGGAGCAATTGTGAAATACTCCACAGATGTCTCTCAATGAGAGTCGCTTTGCCTACGTCGGCCATTAATAGCGTGTCATTTCCTCCCAAGGCCAGAGAGTTCTGTGTAAGCACTTTGTGGAGACAGATTAGGTGTTGGAAATAGGTTAGGGCTGGGAATGGTGGTGATGAGGAAAATTACACTATAATTGATGTAGCCTGCCTCTGCCAGTTGGGTACCGTTTGTGTGGCAGCTATGGTTCAACTTGTGCACCAGTGATCAAACTTTTTAACTTACAGTTTTGCATGATGTTGTGATGTCTCATGATTCATAAACTACTAATTCCATTTGTTGTTTGTTTGTTGTAGCTTTTTTGGTCTGCTTAAGACATGTTGGTGTTAGCCTCACAGCCATAACCCACAAAGCATTCCTCTCAGTTGTATGGTCTTGTGATTAGTTTTTTCCCTCTGTTGTAAATCAGTATCATCTCTCTCCTCCAGACCATCTAACAATTAACCCCAGGTCTAATACGATGCCCTGGTTATCTCCTTACACAGACACATACACACACACCCTGAGCCTGAGTTTCTCAGCAGCTGAGGGGATCAACCACAAGCCGTGCGGCGGCCCCAATGAGTTTGTTCTCACTCTGTTTAACGAGCCGCTGCTCCTTCATTATCCGCTTGGTTTGGTCTACTGCAAGACTGGGAGACTACATCCAAAATGGCACCCTATTCCTTAGATAGTGCACTACCTTTGACCAGGGCCCACTGGTCAAAGGTAGTGCACTATGTAGGGAATAGGGTGCCATTTTGGACGCAGCCTAGGACTGCAGACCCACAGGCCCTCCTCACCCCCCAGTCTATTTATCTTTCTGTGTTTACTTTGCTACATACAGTGCATTTGGAAAGTATTCAGACCCCTTCCCTTTTTCCACATTTTGTTACGTTACAGACTTATTCTAAAATGGGTTAAATAAAATGTTTTCCTCATCAATCTACACACAATACCCCATAATAACAAAGCAAAAACAGGTTTTTAGAAATTGTAGCAAATGTATTAAAAATAAAAAACAGAAATACCTTATTTACATAAGTATTCAGACCGTTTGCTATGAAACTTCAAATTGAGCTCAGGTGCATCCTGTTTCCATTGATCATCCTTGAGATGTTTCTACAACTTGATTGGAGTCCACCTGTGGTACATTCAATTGATTGGACATGGATAATTGGATGATTGGAAAGGCACATACCTGTCTATATAAAATCCCACAGTTGACAGTGCATGTCAGAGCAAAAACCAAGCCATGATGTCGAAGGAATTGTCCGTAGAGCTCCGAGACAGGATTGTGTCGAGGCACAGATCTGGAGAAGGGTACCAAAAAATGTCTGCTACATTTAATATCCCCAAGAACACAGTGGCTTCCATCATTCTTAAATGGAAGAAGTTTGGAACCATCAAGACTCTTCTTAGAGCTGGCGGCCCGGCCAAACTGAGCAATCGGGGGAGAAGGGCCTTGGTCAGGGAGGTGACCAAGAACACGATTGTCACTCTGACAGAGCTCCAGAGTTCCTCTGTGGAGATGGGAGAACCTTCCAGAAGGACAACCATCTCTGCAGCACTTCACCAATCAGGCCTTTATGATAGAGTGGCCAGATGGAAGCCACTCCTCAGTAAAAGGCACATGACAGCACGCTTGGAGTTTGCCAAAAGTCACCTAAAGGACTCTGACCATGAGAAACAAGATTCTCTGGTCTGATGATATCAAGATTGAACTCTCTGGCCTGAATGCCAAGCGTCACGTCTGGAGGAAACCTGGCACCATCCCTAATGTGAAGCATGGTGGTGGTAGCATCATGCTGTGGGGATGTTTTTCAGTGGCAGGGACTGGGAGACTAGTCAGGATAGAGAGAAAGATGAACGGAGCAAAGTACAGAGAGATCCTTGATGAAAACCAGCTCCAGACCGCTCAGGACCTCAGACTGGGGCAAAGGTTTACCTTCCAACAGGACAATGACCCTTAGCACACAGCCAAGACAACGCAGGAGTGGCTTCGGGACAAGTCTCTGAATATTCTTGAATGGCCCAGCCGGAGCCCGGACTTGAACCCGATCTAACATCTCTGGAGAGACCTGAAAATAGCTGTGTAGCGATGCTCCCCATCCAACCTGACAGAGCTTGAGAGGATCTGCAGAGAAGAATGGGACAAACTCCCCAAATACAGGTGTGCCAAGCTTGTAGCATCATACCCAAGAAAACTCAAGGCTGTAATCGCTGGCAAAGGTGCTTCAACAAAGTACTGAGTAAAGGGTCTGAATACTTACAGTGGGGAGAACAAGTATTTGATACACTGCAGATTTTGCAGGTTTTCCTACTTACAAAGCATGTAGAGGTCTGTAATTTTTATCATAGGTACACTTCAACTGTGAGAGACGGAATCTAAAACAAAAATCCAGAAAATCACATTGTATGATTGTTAAGTAATTCATTTGCATTTTATTGCATGACATAAGTATTTGATCACCTACCAACCAGTAAGAATTCCGGCTCTCACAGACCTGTTAGTTTTTCTTTAAGAAGCCCTCCTGTTCTCCACTCATTACCTGTATTAACTGCACCTGTTTGAACTCGTTACCTGTATAAAAGACACCTGTCCACACACTCAATCAAACAGACCCCCCCTCTCTCTCTCTCTCTCTCTCTCTCTCTCTCTCTCTCTCTCTCTCTCGCTCTCTCTCTCTCTCTCTCTCTCTCTCTCTCTCTCTCTCTCTCTCTCTCTCTCTCTCTCTCTCTCTCTCTCTCTCTCTCTCTCTCTCTCTCTCTCTCTCTCTCTCTCTCTCTCTCTCTCTCTCTCTAACCACAGTGACATCACAGGCGTTAGCTGGTGCTGAGGAGATCATGAATATTCATGTCTGAGATAATTCTGAACGTCGTGCTAATCAAGGAAGTGTGTGGGATGATAAAAAGTTTTGAAAATCACGGCCGCTCCCCTGACAGAAAAATAAATAAATAATCACTTTCTCTCACAATCAGCCATAAAAATGTAAATACTGTAAAACTTCAATTAATAGCATGGGCGTTTATTTGCTCAAATCACTGAACACAACAGTTGCTTATTAGAGACAGGCTTCTATTTGAGCCAGGCGTCTATTTCTTTAATGAACACAGATTTTGCTCATTTGCATAGTGAGTTGTTTAATTCCAGCATTCACTTCCAGCATTTGAATCAATTTCTTAATTTCCTGCACTAATGTGTTATCATTTACACACTGTCACGTTTATTTTGTCCTAGTATGCCTCTATATAATTTTTAAAAAATCCTTGACAACATATTTTTTCCTATTTGACTGTGCATTTTCAGCCGATTTCTAGTGTTCTGTACTCCCAAAGTCGTTGACTGTTTTTGTGCTTGCCAGTTAGCTAGGAGTTCTCAGCTGTTAGCAGCCAATGGCTAGCAGTTTCTTACTGGCGATAAAAATGGTTGATTGACATCATTTCTTTGAGTAATTACTGAATTATTTATTGTAACAATTCAAACATTAAACCTCATAAACAATTCATGGTAATTCATGGTAACCTCGTAAACAATTCATTTAGACCCAGAATTTATTTGAAACTGTAGTTTATTTGCTGAAATGTGTACCGTTGCCTGGCTATTAGAAGGGACAGGCAGCTATTTGAGACTGTGTTTAATTTTACGGTACTCATGTTAATGATTGTGAACACTTAGGACACTTGAGACTCCAAACACCCTTTCTGATGAAGAGACTGATACACGCAGAAAAACACAACCGTAAATAACTGAAATATTGCCTGTAATTAATGTAATGAAAATGTGATGTAAATGAAGCAAATGCTAATTTCTCAGACGTACTGTAGTCTCCGTTTGCTAACATCATAAGGGGCCAGACGGTGTATAATAATCGCATGACCCTTGCAGAGATTAGTCGTTAGACCAATGCGACTCCCGTGAGATGGGCGACAAGTCTCTTTCCTGTAATTGCATCAGTATTTCGTTAACGATAATGCAATTAAAAGGCCCAGTAAGGGAAATTCTAGACTTGTATTTCCCCACAAGAACCGGAGGTATGTCAACATCTATTGGATTCCTCAATTATCTCCACTCAGTTTATCTGATCTGTGGAGAAAGTTCTGTGAGTAAGTTGAGAAACAGCCAACCGATGAGAGAGAACATAATAGTCTCTGCTACTGACTGATCTCTCAGCCATTTGAGTGGATCATACAGGAAATGCATGGAAAATGTCTGATTTCTCACTTATGTAAACGTATCACTTATGTCTGTGTTGACGTTGAAAACAAACTGACATGTGTCCAGCTTTTTCTTTTCTTATCAGAGTTACATAGTCACTAAAGATGTTATGTTGATGATGAATTGGATCATGTATATATCTTTGTGATTCTTACCACAGAATGATTATTATTTCATAATGGTGTTGACTGTTGTTGTTGAGAAAGAGACAGAGTGTGAGATGAAGGACATACTAGAGACAGCCCTAGAGGACAGGCACAGTCTCACGCTGTCTTCCAAAGGGGCAGACCAGACGCTTGACCTCATTACTTATGCTAATGTTATGCGCGGGCGTGAAGGGCGGTTGGCGGGTGAGTGTTGCGTGATGGAGTGAAGGAGACGTGGAGGAGACGCAGAGGAGACGGGTCCCACTCCTGTCCTCCATCCTGCCCACTCTCTCTACCCTACATTTAAACCCTGCGTCTTTTGTCCTGGCGGGACCGAGCGGATGGGCACCGCCGTGTCCTGCGTCTTAGCCACAATAACATCCATAAATTAAGACGCAGGAAAATAACCCACAGGGCTTGTTATTGTATTGTGAGGGAAAACACCAGTTGAGTGAGTGGAGGAGCTTCGTTTTGTTGTTGCCTTGTTCTTCTTATTGTTTTGTGTTGAACAAAGATGCATTTAATTTACCACTCGGCTGTATGACGGTCTTCAGGGCTGAGAAACACAATGGCTGAGGAGGAGAGAGAGCGAGAGAGAGATGGAGAGAGATGGAGAGAGAGAGAGAGAGAGAGAGAGAGAGAGAGAGAGAGAGAGAGAGAGAGAGAGAGAGAGAGAGAGAGAGTGGACCTAAACAATACAGAAATACACTACGGAAAAAGAAGGAACAGCATGTCAGAAATCAGCTCAATGTAATTGAAGAATCCATAGACTCTCACCACGTATGCGAAAATTGGAAAACACTAAACAAACAACAACACGAAGAGTTATCTATGGATAAATCACTTCTCCAATCTTTTTGTCCCTATAACAAAGAACAAACAGCAAAAACATATACATGATCAAATACAAATCTTAGAATCAACTATTAAAGACTACCAGAACCCACTGGATTCTCCAATTACATTGAATGAACTACAGGACAAAATACGTACCCTCCAAACCACCTGTGGTGTTGATGGTATCCTAAATGAAATTATAAAATATACAGACCACAAATTCCAATTGGCTATACTTAAACTCTTTCACATCATCCTTAGCTCTGGCATCTTCCCCAATATTTGGAACCAATGACTGATCACCCCAATCCACAAAAGTGGAGACAAATTTGACCCCAATAACTACTGTGGGATATGTGTCAACAGCAACCTTGGGAAAATTCTCTGTATTATCATTAACAGCAGACTCATACATTTCCTCAGTGAAAACAATGTACTGAGCAAATGTCAAATTTGCTTTTTACCAAATTACCGTGCAACAGACCACATATTCACCCTGCACACCCTAATTGACAAACAAACCAAACCAAAACAAAGGTAAAGTCTTCTCATGCTTTATTGATTTCAAAAAAGCTTTTGACTCAATTTGGCATGAGGGTCTGCTATACAAATTGACGTAAAGTGGTGCTAAGGGAAAAACATACGACATTATAAAATCCATGTACACAAACAACAATAGTGCGGTTAAAATTGGCAAAAAAACACACACATTTCTTTCCACAGGGCCGTGGGGTGAGACAGGGATGCAGCTTAAGCTCCACCCTCTTCAACATATATATCAACGAATTGGCGAGGGCACTAGAACAGTCTGCAGCACCCGACCTCACCCTACTAGAATCTGAAGTCAAATGTCTGCTATTTGCTGATGATCTGGTGCTTCTGTCCCCAACCAAGGCCTACAGCAGCATCTAGATCTTCTGCACAGATTCTGTCAGACCTGGGTCCTGAAAGTAAATCCAAAAAAGGTCCAGTTGCCAGGACCACAAATACAAATTCCATCTAGACACCGTTGCCCTAGAGCACACAAAAAACTATACATACCTTGGCCTAAACATCAACGCAACAGGTAACTTCCACAAAGCTGTGAACGATCTGAGAAACAAGGGAAGAAGGGCCTTCTATGCCATCAAAAGGAACATAAAATTCAACATACCAATTAGGATCTGGCAAAAAATACTTGAATCAGTTATAGAACCCATTGCCCTTTATGGCTGTGAGGTCTGGGGTCCGCTCATCAACCAAGAATTCACAAAATGGGACAAACACCAAATTGAGACTCTAATGCAGAATTCCTCAAAAATATCCTCAGTGTAAAATGTAAAACACCAAATAATGTATGCAGAGCAGAATTAGGCCGATACCCGCTAATTATCCATATCTGTTCAATTCTACAACCACCTTAAAGGAAGCGATTCCCGAACCTTCCATAACAAAGCCATCACCTACAGAGAGATGAACCTGGAGAAGAGTCCCCTAAGCAAGCTAGTCCAGGGGCTCTGTTCACAAACACAAACAGACCCCACAGAGCCCCAGGACAGCAACACAATTAGACACAACCAAATAATTACTTGACACATTGGAAAGAATTAACAAAAAACTGAGCAATCTAGAATGCTATTTGGCCCTAAACAGAGTGTACACGGTGGCAGAATACCTGACCACTGTGACTGACCCAAACAAAAAGGAAATCTTTGACTATGTGCAGACTCAGTGAGCATAGCCTTGCTATTGAGAAAGGCCGTCGTAGGCAGACCTGGCTCTCAAGAGAAGACAGGCTATGTGCACACTGCCCACAAACTGAGCTGGAAACTGAGCTACACTTCCTAACCTCCTGCCAAATGTATGACCATATTAGCGACATATTTCCCTTAGATTACACAGACCCACAAAAAATGTGAACACAAATCCAATTTTGATAATCTCCCATATCTATTGTGTGAAATACCACAGTGTGCAATCACAGCAGCAATATTTGTGACCTGTTGCTACAAGAAAAGGGCAACCAGTGAAGAACAAACACCATTGTAAACCCATATTTATGTTATTTATTTTCCCTTTTGTACTTCAACTATTTGCACATCGTTACAACACTGTATATAGACAAATGTCTTTATTCTTTTGGAGCTTTTGTGAGTGTAATGTTTACTGTTCATTGTTTTATTATTTCACTTTTGTTTATGATCTATTTCACTTGCTTTGGCAATGTTAACATATGTTTCCCATACCAATAAAGCCCTTTTAATTGAATTGAATTGAGAGAGAGAGAGAGAGAGAGAGAGAGAGAGAGAGAGAGAGAGAGAGAGAGAGAGAGAGAGAGAGAGAGAGAGAGAGAGAGAGAGAGAGAGAGAGAGAGAGAGAGAGAGAGAGAGAGAGAGAGAGAGAGAGAGAAAATACCTCATCAGAGTAAGGACTAAGCCCTGATGATGCAAATCTGAAACCAAAAGGAGAATGAATGAATGAAGAAGAGAATGGGTATTTGGGCCTTTCCTAAGGGCACTACAAGACACCCCTGTTGTTAAACGCCACCATGCCACACTACCCCCCACCCACACACACACACACACACACACACACATACATACACACGTGGCGAGGATTGAGATATGGTATAATCAGCATGGTGGCTTAATCCTTTACATGAGAAACAGTAGACATAGAGATGCTAAAGGCCAAGAGGACTGGGAGGATGAGAGGATGAGAGGAAGATGGAGAAGGGATGCTAGAGAGGGCAAAGGGAAAGGACGGGTGACACAAACAAGGGAGGGATGAGAAGACAGAGATGCATGCAGGCAAGGGGAATGGAAAGATGAGCAGGGAGAGATGAAGGTGACAGAAGGATACCAGGGGGATGAAGGGATGAGTGGGAAGGAGCGATGGAGGGATGCTAGGGTGTCCCTCTGTCAGAGGTTAGCCATGACAGGAGCAGGCATTAGTACTAGTGTCAGAGCTGGGTCCTACAAGCCCAGAGCTCAGCCCCTTAGTCCACCCCAGGCCTCCATTACACAACACAGCCCAGAACTCCACACTAGCACTAAAGACAAGAGGGAAGAAAGGAGAAATGAATGAATAGATAAAAAACGACATGTGGGTTCTTGCTCTGGGAGCTCACTGTATTTCTTTCTCTCTTTTTCTCTCTCCCCTCGTTCGGTGTGTCACAAATGATCATACCATGACACTGGGAGGTTATAGAACATTGATTATACTTTCTGTAAAACAGCATTAATGCAAGTCGTTTGTTTTCTAATTATATGGTAAACCTGTGTACAACATTGTGGTAAACCTGTGTACAACTTTGTGGTAAATATGTGTACAACATTGTGGTAAGCCTGTGTACAACATTGTGGTAAGCCTGTGTACAACATTGTGGTATGCCTGTGTACAACATTGTGGTAAAGCTGTTTACAGCATTGTGGTAAACCTGTGTACAACATTGTGGTAAGCCTGTGTACAACATTGTGGTAAGCCTGTGTACAACATTGTGGTAAGCCTGTGTACAACATTGTGGTAAACCTGTGTACAACATTGTGGTAAACCTGTGTACAACATTGTGGTAAGCCTGTGTACAACATTGTGGTAAACCTGTGTACAACCGTGTGGTAAACCTGTGTACAACATTGTGGTAAACCTGTGTACAACATTGTGGTAAACCTGTATACAACATTGTGGTAAGCCTGTGTACAACATTGTGGTAAACCTGTGTACAACCTTGTGGTAAACCTGTGTACAACATTGTGGTAAACATGTGTACAACATTGTGGTAAACATGTGTACAACATTGTGGTAAACCTGTGTACAACCTTGTGGTAAGCCTGTGTACAGCATTGTGGTAAACATGTGTACAACATTGTGCCCTGTACTCTGTTTAGATACTTTATTAAAGTCCTCCTGGGTTCCCTATTTTACCCAGCACACTGCCATCCTGCTACCAGACGCATTTGGATGCTGCCAACCAATTGGCTTTGTCTTAACCATATATCCCACACAACAAATAATAAAGCTCTGCACACCACATTTGTCAACAATTAAACAGTGCATTGTGATGTCGGAGGGCCCCGGCAAATGCCTGTTTACTGGCTTTGTCTCACGTGCGGAGATTTAGCAGGGACAGACACAGACAAACAGGCTTTTGTTCTGGCCCTGCTTTGGTGCGACTGGGACAGACAATGGAGTCACTGAAAGTGGCACACTTGGCGAGGGGGGCGATGAGGGGATGAGGGTAGGGGTGGAAGGGGTAGTAGGGGTTCTGGGGCAAGCAAGCAGTAGGCCAGTGGGACTAAACAATAGGTAAAAGGTTTATACTTTCCCCTACTGTAGGTAAAAAATATATATAATACAATTAATCTACCAAAACAATGTTGACGTCATCTCTGCCACTCTTCTACGTGCAATTGAACGTAATTCCTAAGTATCCTCAGTATCCTTCATAAATACTGCACTGTATGTTTCTCATACTAGTGGACTAACTCCATCTGTTTCTGAGAGAGAGAGAGAGAGAGAGAGAGAGAGAGAGAGAGAGAGAGAGAGAGAGAGAGAGAGAGAGAGAGAGAGAGAGAGAGAGAGAGAGAGAGAGAGAGAGAGAGAGAGAGAGAGAGAGAGAGAGAGAGAGAGAGAGCAGAGAGAGAGCTTAACCAGATGGAGAGTGTTTGTCCTAGTCACTCTGAATTATAAATGGTCTCTCACTTTCAGGGAAACACACAACATACATAATACCCCTGATGCATTTCTACTGCCTAGCTACTCCACTGTCCCCAAGGCTGGCCCTCTCTCCAAATCTCTCTGTCCTTTTTTATTTCTCTCTCACTCACTCTCTCTGGAGTTTGGGATTTCATGATCTATGCCCTCTCTCTCTCTCTCTCTCTCTTTTTCTCTCTCTCTCTCCTTTGCTCTCTCCCCCCCTCTCTCTCTCTCTCTTTCTCTTTCTCTCTCTCTCTCTCTCTCTCTCTCCCGCTCACTCTCTCGCTCTCCCTCTCTCTCTCTCTCTCTCTCTCTCTCTCTCTCTCTCTCTCTCTCTTTTATCTTTTCCTTTGACTGTTCTCTTGCCCTCTTTCCTGCTATCTCTGACCCTCTCACGTGCTTTGACTTTCTCTCTCTCCCTCTCTATAATTTTTTCTTTCTCTCTCTCTCCTCTCTCTCTCTCTCTCTCTCTCTCTCTCTCTCTCTCTCCTTCATTATCACATCAATACTTCAGCTTTCAGAAAGGCCGTAGGATTCTGTGGAACTTAAAGGCTCTGAAAGTTTTAACAGGCACATACAGAATGAAACCTTGTGAACAAAATATTCATGGTTTTTGGAGCGTTCAATGCCACAGTGCTACATGGTTCATTGCTACTGCCACTTAAATGAAAAAATGACAAATGACAAAGAAATATTCGGCCAATGGCTTATGGATATGACATATCATGCAATGTATCACTCATGACAGCTCATAATAGTCTATAATTTCTTCATAAACCCTAAACATCGAGCAGAGATTTCAAGTCAATAGAGGTATACAAAATTAATGTAAAGGAATGTATTAACCATGAGAAATGACCACCCAGTTTTGTGTTTAAACTGCTAATATGCAGATCTTTGTGGAATTCAGTGGCATGTATTCATGCAAGAAATTGAGCAAGAAAAAAAGAAGAAAACGTATAAAATAATGTATCTTTCGTCTCTCTGTGTTTCATCATTTTCCTTCAATTCGCAAGAGGCTGAATTTATCTCACCGGAGAAAGAATCCGACCGAACGAAACAGCGTCTCCCTGTCTCTGTACAGTATGTGTAGGCCATATATCTGATGCTCGACATTGTTGCCGCCTGTAGCATTGAATGCAAGGGAAGCCAGCGAGCATTTAGCCCCCTTGATAAAAAAAAATATATATATAAAATAATAGCCAATCAGTGTTGAGCTAAACTGAGGGAGCTCAACTGTGAATTGTCCTGGCGCACCAAAAAAAGTGTCAAGGGAAGCCAGTTTGGATTTGGCGTCACTCCTATCAAATCGCATTGAGAGCATATGTCATTGACAGAAACAACTTGAATTGTTGCATCTCCTTGTTTTGTTGTCCTCCGATGGCTAGCTAGCAAGGTAAAATTGTCCCTTTCCTAAATTAGCCATGGAGGGAGATAGGGATTTGGACTTGTGGTTTCACTTAATTAATTGTACTGGCCAATGATTATAAAGGCGATTCTGATCCAACCATTAATTCATACATTGTGCCCCTGGCCTGAGAGGATGGAAGTGAAATATGTTGCTAGATGTAAATGGCTAATGTTAACTAGCCAACGTCGCACATGAAAGGAAGTTAGGCTAGCGAGCAAGCGTTTTAGCCAGGTAGCCTAGGACAACAAAATATAAAAGCATGTACTGTATGACAGACTGATAGGCCATTTCTTCAACATGACAGAGAGGAGGATGGCATTGGCATTTCTCTACAAGTAGGGTGAGTCAACATGTTTTTTCTACTTGCACGAACGCGTACGCACACACATACACACACACCCACACACACACACACACACACACACCCACACACACACACACACACACACACACACACAGAAATCAGAACCATGGACAACCACATCATATTTAGCTTACGTTGATTGGACTAAATAGTTTTTTGGTATCTTATAGTTGTCACTGTATTAGACTAAGCACAGGTGATTTGATGATGTTGAAATGTTGCAGCTTGAAATTGTGATCGAAAAGTGGAGGCAGCTCCTGTTTTCTTTGCGACTTACGGTAACTCCGTGGTTCTAAATTAATTGTTGTTTAGTGGTCCGAAAATGTCGCAAACATTAACTTGCTTGACGATGCTGTAGGTCATGTAACTGTTTGTTACATGCAATATGTTTTGTGTACTTCACCGGACAGAGGTTGCTCTCCGGTTTTGTGATAAAACAAAGGTGTGGTTGAATTTATTCTGCCGCTGTGTCTTCTTATTGTCTCAGCCTTTAGGCCTATATATTACGGTCGCAAGGCATGTGAACTAACAGGTTATAGAGCAAACAACGCAATTATCACAACACATAGGTTGTAATATGGCTTTTTTTTCTGGCTTCCCCAGTGATTCTACCCACGCAGTGCTACTGCTGGAATTTGGGTTCCTTTTGAAAGCAGGCTAGAATGAGAGGAAGAGAACGAGAGAGAGAGAGAAACAAGGGGAAAAGAGTGATAAAGAGAGAGGGAGAGACTGAGAAACAAGAGATAGAGAGCAATAAAGAGAGGGAGAGGGAACTTCATGCCGTTCACTGTATAACCCCTTCTGATGTCGTCAGTGAGTCCTGCGTCGTTCGTCATGTCTATAGAAGCATGAGAGAGGAAAGTCGAATCCCGTGTGTCTGGCAATCTGTTGCCAAAGAGTTTATGTCCATGGAGAAATATTCACTTATGACAAGGCCTCATCTGTTTCTCATTTCCATCTCTAACTCAGGCTGTGGAAATACAATACAACACATATATACACGCACACACACACACACACACATTCACACATACACACAAACACACACACATTCACACATACACACACACACACACACACATTCACACATACACACACACACATTCACACACACACACACTAGAGCCGTAACTCAGGCTGTGGAAATATTTTTCCTGCTGTTAAGTGATATGCTAATGTATTTCCATCACTGTTAGAAGCTTGGCACTGAGCCTCGGAGAGCGTAATTCAATAAAAAACCTTCCAATAAAGAATACTGTTATGCGTCCTCTCTGTTCTGCTGTAGGTTAATGTACTTCAGAGAGAATGGAGAGTGTACGGTCATACGATTCTCTGAATGTATATCCTCAGACAGCGGCGTCAAATGCTTAACAAGACAAATATATTGGAGAAGGGGTGGGGGGATACGGGTGGGCTTCAGGTCTTGGTTTGCATCTACACTCCTGTATTTACCAAAAGTGTATTAAAAACTGACGTTAGAATGAGACTGCTATAGATATTTCAAAGTTGTATTCACCTAGACCTGGTGTGGTAGTGAAGGGGTGCAGCTAGGGCTGTGGTGGTCATGACATTTAGTCAGCCGGTTATTGTCATGCAATTTAATATACACCATCACAATAAATCCATTATTTATTTTAGGCAGGTCAAAATAAACATTATGATATGAAGAAAATGTATTGCAGAAGAACAGAATATGAGTTGGCCTACTGTATGTTATCTGGCTATGCTCCATGCCATAGGCTGTAGGCTTGTTCATTTAGCTGACAAGATATGCTTATAAGTCCCGTGCCATTATTTTATATTATATGATTTTATGGTAAGAAGAATAGAATTGAACTTAGCTGAATAAAATAAAAATTATATTTTTCCCATTCCGGAGCGAGTGCGCATATGAAGTGGCTATGTTGAGCGTAAAAGTGATAATTTGAAACAGGTCCTATATGCTAGATTTAGAGTTATTTGGCAACTTAAATTGTGAATGATACAAACCTTAGAATGTCTTAGATATCAAACATATATGGGGTGTATGATGCAACTAGAGGCTATCTACTATTTGACAAAAAGTCAACAACAAAAAAAGCTGGCACTCTGTTTATTTGCCTCAGGCTGCACACATGTTCTGTAATCAAGTGATCACATTTTCACCCATCATATTATTCTCAATTTAATATTGCTTTACTAATATGTAAAATTAGTTTCTATTTAGAATGATCCATTATCAAATGGGCAGTAACAGGGGCAGGGGAAAAAATAAGTCATTCAAGAAGTCATCCGTATGCACTGGTATAGCAAATAAAGGCTGCTTTCCTGCGGGTAAATTTTTCAATCATGCTGGGTAGGCTACTCCAGTTATTTCACTCTACGCATCAACCACTATTTAAGGAGCATAGCGCCTCTCCCTGCACGACAGGTGATATTCTGCCCAAACTCTGTATGCCATGGGCTCTCCAACCCTGTTCCTGTAGCTACCCAGTGCTTAATTTGGGAAACCAAGTCAAATCTATTCAGGAACATCGATATTAACATGTTTTCACAATGAAACTTATTTAATTAAACTGTTGTCAGCCCCTCTCTCTGCTCGCTCGAGAAAGGAATGAAGGAGAGAGAGGAGGAGATGGAAATGCACTGTGGTGAGATTAGATGTTCTGTAGCTAAAGGTAATGTGTCAGCCTATTAATTATGAAAATGTAAATAATGCCCTATTAATAGGCTATTCAAAATTCACTATAATGTAGGCCACAGGTGTCAAACTCATTCCACGGAGGACCGAGTGGCTGCGGGTTTTCGCTCCTCCCTTGTACTTGATTGATCAATTAAGGTCCCTAATTAGTAAAGAACTCCCAAACCTGGTTGTCTAGGTTTTAATTGTAAGGAAAAACCAAAAACCTGCAGATACAAGGCCCTCCATGGAATGAGTTTGACACCCCTGATGTAGGCTAACTCTGTAAGCCGCCCTGCACAATCAATGAACCAACTGCATCGCCTAGGCCTATACGTTCTCTCCCAGAGTCGTGGATAGAAAGTTTAGAGCGTAGCACAAGGTAACCAGTCCATCCAGTATGCATAATAATACAGTCCACACTCAAAGGCGATTTCTAGAATTTGTTTAATTTTGGAATATAGGCTAGACCATTTATGTACCAAAGACTTCTTAAATCTGTATTTTAAAAATGTTTTTCTGTCCTGTGTAATATGAGGTTGTCATGACTTCCTCCGAAGCTGCCTCCTCTCCTTGTTCTGGCAGGCTTCGGCGTTCGTCGTCACCGGCCTTCTAGCCACTGTCGCTCCTCAAATCTTCATTCCATTTGTTTTGTCTTGTTTATTACACACACCTGGTTCATATCCCCTCATCAGTACCTGTATAGTGTCCCCTCTGCCCCCTGGTCTTTGTGTGTGATTGTTTATTGTAGAGGAGATTATAGCTCGGTGGAGCTCGATTATGTTGTGTATCGCTGGGTGGTTCACCCGTCTGCCTTATTTTCCCCAGTGCGCCGTTTGTCCAAACTGGTGTGTATTACGCATTGCTGCGTACCTCTGTTTATTGACTAAACCATTTATTCCGTGATTTACTCTCCTGCGTCTGACACCGTCCAACATCACCCGCTACAGAATCACACACCTGAATACATGGAGTCAGCAGGAACCGGGAATATGTCTGGAGTTGTGGACCGGGTCCGGGAGCATTCGAATATGCTAGCCAGCTTGGGCGAAGCAATGGATCGGGTTCTCCAGGTCGTCCAATGCCTGAAGGGGAGAGGACCTGACCCTTCGGGACCAGCTGAGCTACCGGATCCAGCCACCCACATCCCAGCACCCAGAGGGATTCTGGTACGACGGGACAGCGGCCCGCTACCAGGGTTTCCTCCTGCAGCTGGACCTCTATTTCTCCACCATCAGCCCGGCTCCCTCCGAGCGGGAGAAGGTGTCCGCCCTCGTCTCCTGCCTTTCGGGCAAAGCCCTGGAGTGGGCCAACGCGGTCTGGAGTGAAGCCTCTTCCGGGCCGTCTTCGATCACCCTCCCGAAGGGAGAGAGGTGGGCGAGCGGCTGGTCCATTTGAGGCAGGGGACGAGGACCGCACAGGATTTTGCCCTGGAGTTCAGGACTCCAGCGTCTGGGTCCGGGTGGAACGAGCGGGCCCTCATCGACCACTTCCGGTGCCACCTGCGAGAAGACGTCCGAAGGGGGCTAGCCTGCCGGGACACCACGTTGTCCTTCAATCAACTGGTGGACATGGCCATCCAGATGGACGTCCTCAACCCGGATCACAAGATGATGGAGCCGTGTGGTGCGGCGATCCGGGAGAGCAGAGGATGACAGAGCCAGTGTCACTCTTGTGGCACGAGAGGACATTCTACTGCATGCTGTCGTCAGCGTTCTTCTGGGTCTGGAGGCGGCAGGCAGGGCACTCTCGCGTCACTCGTTCAGAGCCCTCTGCTGCGCACTGTACCCTACACATCCCCTTCGCTGATTACATGGTAGTTCCCCAGTGTAAGGTGATGGTCGATTCAGGCGCAGCTGGGAACTTTATGGATAGTTCGTTACCACATAGTCTAGGTATTACATTGGTTCCCCTATCCATTCAACTGCCCATCCAAGCACTTGACAGTCGACCATTAGGGTCAAGGTTCGTTAGGGAGGTTACAGCACCAGTCACGATGGTTACACAAGAGACCCATAGAGAGAAAGTCACTTTTTTTATTATTGAGTCTCCTGATTTCCCTGTAGTGTTGGGTCTTCCCTGGTTAGCACTACACAACCCCACCTTTTCATGGCAGCAGAGGGTTCTCACAATGTAGTCACTAGAGTGTCAGGGTAGGTGTCTGGCTGTTTCTGTTGGTGCAACCACGGTGGAATGTGCAGACACAACCTCTACCGTGCACGTTCTTCCCGAATACCTCGATTGGCGCATGCGTTTTCCAAAACGGCAGTGACCAAATTACCAACTCATCGGGCGGGGGATTGCGCGATAAACCTCTGGGTAGATGCTGTACCTCCCAGGAGTCATGTATATCCCCTGTCGCAGGCTGAGACGGAGGCAATGTAGACATACGTCTCCGAGTCCCTGGGCCAGGGGTTTATACGTCCCTCCACTTCACCCGCCTCCTCTTGTTTATTTTTTGTGAAGAAGAAAGACGGAGGTCTGCGCGCTTGCATTGATTACCGAGCACTGAACAAGGGGACTATTCGTTATAGTTATCCTCTACCCCTCATTCCATCTGTGATCGAGTCAATGCATGGGGTGTGCTTCTTCACAAAATTTGATCTCCGGAGTGCGTACAACCTGGTGCGTGTCCGAGAGGGGGACGAGTGGAAGACAGCATTCAGCACAACCACGGGGCATTACGAATACCTGGTGATGCCGTACAGTTTGATGAATGCTCCATCAGTCTTCCAGTCCTTTGTGAACGAGGTGTTTCGGGACATGCTTGGTCGCGGTGTGGTGGTCTACATCGATGACATTCTGGTGTATTCCGCTACACGCGCCGAGCATGTGTCCCTGGTTCGCAAAGTGCTGGCCCGACTGTTGGAAAATGACCTTTATGCCAAGTTAGAAAAGTGTCTGTTTTTCCAGCAGTCCGTCTCCTTCCTCGGATACCGCATTACCACCTCAGGTGTGGAGATGGAGGGAGATTGCATTTCAGCCGTGCGTGATTGGCCGACTCCAACAACGGTAAAGGAGGTGCAGCGCTTTATTGGCTTTGCCAATTACTTTCGAAGATTTATCCGGGGCTTTGGCAAGGACGCAGCTCCCATCACCTCTCTGTTGAAGGGTGGGCCGTCCCGGCTCCGCTGGTCTGCTGAGGCTGACAGAGCTTTCAGTAACCTGAGGGCTCTGTTCACCCCGGTACTGGCCCATCCTGATCCATCACTACCGTTCGTAGTGGAGATGGATGCGTCCGAGGTAGGGATAAGGTGCTGTCCTATCGCAATGCTTGGGCACGCCACCCAAGCGCCGCCCTGTGCCTACTTCTCCAAGAAGCTCAGCCCGGTGGAGCAGAACTACGACATTGGTGATCGGGAGCTGTTGGCTGTTGTCAGACCCCTGACTGTGTGGAGGCACTGGCTCGAGGGGGCGAAACACCCTTTCCTCGTCTGGATGGACCACCGTAACCTGGAGTACATCTGGGCAGTGAGGAGGCTGAACCCTCGCCAGGCAAGGTGGGCCCTGTTCTTAACCCGGTTTGATTTTACATGATGCTACATACCAGGTACTAAGAACGTGAAGGCAGACGCACTGTCACGGCTGTACGACACAGAGGAGAGGCCCATAGACCACACCCCCATACTCCCGGCCTCCTGCATTGTGGCGCCGGTAGTGTGGGCGGTGGACGCGGACATAGAACGTTTGTCCACACTGCTGTGTATTACGCATTGCTGCGTACCTCTGTTTATTGATTAAACCATTTATTCCATGATTTACTCTCCTGCGTCTGACTCCGTCCAACATCAACTGCTACAGCAGTAGTCTATGTACAGTATTGTATAATGGAGCAATCATTATTTTAATTCAGGGTTTTTTTTCGGGCTTGGGCTCATAGGCCTATGCATAAGCTCTAATATGCATATGGGTGTTTTGAATTAATCATCACCTTAGAAAGTGCTGTCCATTTCGTTTTCTTTGGCTTTGAAACAACATCCTTAACAACCATGTTTTCCACTCAGTTTCAACCTGTTGTTGAACTTCTTTCTTCAAATTGATCAATCACAGTGAGGTGAGTTTTAAAAGCACGATACTGTTTTGATGATAAGTGTTTGATGTAATTTTCGATAGCATTTGCGTTGATGTCAGAGTGGTTAGAGGGACAATAGAGCCCTGAGTACCAGGCCATTAGCAACCTGATGGCCATTAGCTACCTGATGTCCAAAGTGCATAAGAGGAGATTACCATGACTCTACATTGACGTGGAATTTGACCCTGGTCATGATTCATGACTGCTGGTGTGGCAGTAATATGGTCACCGCATCAGCCCTAGGTGCAGGCTGTAATCTAGACCTGGTGTAGCAGTGAAGGGGTGCTGGCCTCTAGTCTAGACCTGGTGTAGCAGTGAAGGGGTGCTGGCCTCTAGTCTAGACCTGGTGTAGCAGTGAAGGGGTGCTGGCCTCTAGTCTAGACCTGGTGTGGCAGTGAAGGGGGGCTGGCCGGGTGCTGACTGTGAGCTGTGGGGGAGGATGTCTGATGCTGTCTGTGTCTGAGGAACAGAGCACGCTCAGCGACTTGACGCCTCGCAAGGCCAACGTTTTCATCTAAATGTCACGGGGACCGTCCACCTCGGGGGTGTTTAGAAGAACAAACATGTCTCGGCTACTAAGAGAAGAAGGAGGGGGAGGGAGAGAGAGATAGAGGGAGAGGGGGAGCGAGGGAGAGAGGGAGAAGGGGAGAGTAAAAGAGGGCACAGAGAGGGACAGAGCATCACCCCAGAAAATGTGTTGGTACACTGTAAACAATGCTTAGAGACAGGACAGGTCAGTGTCCCTCCTCGTCTGTCTGACAGCGCCCGGCGGGTCACTGAACTGGTCATAGCCCGTGGGTGTGCGCCCATGTGTGTGTGCGTGTGCCCATGTGTGTGTGTGTGGGGGGGTGTGTTTGGTTCATAGCCACAATAAACATCTCCCAACCTTCTAACCTAAACAAGGGTGTCAGAAAGCCTAGTGGTTAGAGTATTGGGTCAGTAACTGAAAGGTCGCTGGTTTAAAAACCCGAGCTCACAAGGTGAAAAATCTGTTGATGTGCCCTTGAGCAAGTCGCTTAACCCTAATTTGCTCCAGGGGCGCCATACTACTATGGCTGACCATGTAAAACAACCCATTTCAGTGCACCTATCCAGTGTATGTGACAGAAAAAAAATACACTCAGTGGCCAGTTTATTAGGTACACACATCTAGTAACGGGTCGGACCCCCCTTTGCCTTCAGAACACCCTTAACACCCATTATTCGGGGCATGGATTCTACAAGGTGTGCCGTTCAAACGTTGGTATCTAAACATTCCCCACACCATTACACCACCGCCACCAGCCTGTACCGTTGACACCAAGCGGGATTGGGCCATGGACTTACGCCAAATCCTGACTCTGACATCAGCATGACGCAACAGGAACCGGGATTCATCGGACCAGGCAATGTTTTTCCACTCCTCAATTGTCCAGTGTTGGCGTACCCACTGGAGCCGCTTCTTTTTTTTTTTGCTGATAGGAGTGGAATCCGGTGTGATCGCAATAGCTCATCTGTGACAAGGACCGACGAGTTGTGCGTTCCGAATTGCCGTTCTGCACACTACTGTACTGCATCGTTATTTGCCTGTTGGTGGCCGGCCTGTTAGCTTGCACGACTCTTGCCATTCTCCTTCGACCTCTCTCATCAACAAGCTGTTTTCACCCGCAGGACTACCGTTGACTGGATGTTTTTTGTTTGTTTCACCATTCTCAGTAAATCATAGACACTGTCATGCGTGAAAAGCCCAGGAGGCCGGACGTTTCTGAGATACTGGAACTGGCACGCCTGAAACTGACGATCATACCACGCTCAAGTTGCTTAGGTCACTCGTTTTGCCCATTCTAACGTTCAATCGAACAGTAACTGAATGCCTGGATGCCTGTCTGCCTGCATTATATAGCAAGCCACGGCCATGTTACTCACTGTCTGTAGGAGCGAACCACTGAGTGTTTATCTCCCGGCTTCGTGAGGTCTAAGACATGTCGTTCCTGGAGCAGTATCTTCTCCCAGTTTCTTAGGTGTTTTCGTGAGCTAGTTCGCAGAGGTTTTAAGTGGATGTACTGTTGACAGTCTTCTTTTCTTTTGCTGTGTACCTGCAAGCTGTTTTCTATGAGTGGTGGAAGAGTGAGAGAACTAGCAGTAGTGACTGTATTTATTTGTGGCATGGACTCATTAGCATGTGTAATAATAATAATATGCCATTTAGCAGACGCTTTTATCCAAAGCGACTTACAGTCATGTGTGCATACATTTTTACGTATGGGTGGTCCCGGGGATTGAACCCACTACCCTGGCGTTACAAGGGCCATGCTCTACCAATTGAGCTACAGAGGACTATAAAGTCCAGTATAGTTCATAAAGAGGTAGAATTGTTGTCCCTGCCATGACCCCCCTACCTCTCGCTCATTAGTGGTCTCATATATGCCACTTGATAATTGGAACCCTATGTGTTTACGTTGCTGTGAACACACAGAGTATGACAAATATATGCAGAGGCATACTGTGCATCTCCACTTTAAAGCAGAGAGGGGCGATACGAGCGTGCGCTGTGTCCTTATTTAAGACCTTTAACGTCCTTTCAATTTCGTCATTTTGTCACGATGCATAGCCCTGTAATTGGTGGATGGTGCAACGGAATAAAAGAAGGAGAAAAGGAATAACTTCAACAGCTATCGAACTCTACTATCTTCCAGCAGCAGCCTATTAGAGTTGTGCACGTTTGGGAGGGAAAAGAAGGGGGCAAACACACACACGTATGTACACACACACACACACATTCACTGTGAGATTTGGTTGAATTATCTTGAAAATAAATGAACTGTGAGGGCTAACTGTGAGGATTGTGTATGTGTGTGTGTGTTTCGATATGTGTCAGCGTTTGTGCGCACGCGTGAATGTGTGTGTCTTGCGCCTCTGTATGTGTGTGCTTGCTTGTGTGTCTCTAAGCTGTTATTAGAGAGTGTGAGAGAGAGAGGGATAGACAGAGAGAAAGCGAGAGCTGCTCTTTCTGGGGAAACAGAGGGAGAGTGGAGGAGCGGTAATTCCTCCTGTCATGAATAATACATGAAGCCGTGTCTGGAAGCGATTGAAATGCGGCGTGTGTACACGTCTAGGCGGGAAGGAAGTAACCCACCCCAACCCGCGCCCTTCCTCCCTCCCTGGCTTCTTCAGATTCTTCTTTAAAAAGCACAACAATGCCATTTGACAACTCCACAGCCCTCACTATCTCCCTCCATTAAAGGACGTAAAGAATGATGCCTTTCCAGCAGGCCTTCACAAGGCCCTACATCAAGGCATCGATATTCTTTATCTCACAGGAGAGACCGCACAGCATTGTGGGAAAGGATGTCTCATTGGATGGCTGTATAAAGGGGAAAGTGACAGAGGAATGTTTTGCATGTAAAATCAATAAAGGAAATTAGTGTTTGAGCGTGTAGATCACAGGAGAATGGTGTGTGTCAGTGTCGATAACGGGCCTCATTGTGTGTGTGTGGTGGGTGTGTGTGCTTTAGAGAGGAAGCTTGTTTCACTCTGCTAATGCTTTACCTACTCACTGAATGTCTACTAAACGAAAGAGTTGAATAAAAAAAACAATAATACATATCAGTAACAAGTGGACAAAAAATAGATGCCACTGTTCTAACCTATACAGCTCCCTTCCTAACACTCTGTTCTAACCCATACAGCTCTCTACCTAACACTCTGTTCTAACCTATACAGCTCCCTTCCTAACACTCTGTTCTAACCCATACAGCTCTCTACCTAACACTCTGTTCTAACCCATACAGCTCTCTACCTAACACTCTGATCTAACCTATAAAGCTCTCTTCCTAACACTCTGTCCTAACCTATACAGCTCTCTTCCTAACACTCTATTCTAACCTATACAGCTCTCTACCTAACACTCTGTTCTAACCTATACAGCTCTCTTCCTAACACTCTGTTCTAACCTATACAGCTCTCTTCCTAACACTATATTCTAACCTAGACAGCTCTCTACCTAACACTCTGTTCTAACCTATACAGCTCTATACCTAACACTCTGATTTAAACTATACAGCTCTCTACCTAACACTCTGTTCTAACCTATACAGCTCTCTACCTAACACTCTGATCTAACCTATACAGCTCTCAACCTAACACTCTGATCTAACCTATACAGCTCTCTACCTAACACTCTGATCTAACCTATACAGCTCTCTACCTAACACTCTGATCTAACCTATACAGCTCTCTACCTAACACTCTGATCTAACCTGTACAGCTCTCTACCTAACACTCTGATCTAACCTATACAGCTCTCTACCTAACACTCTGTCTAACCTATACAGCTCTCTTCCTAACACTCTGTCTAACCGATACAGCTCTCGTTCTAACCTATACAGCTCTCTACCTAACACTCTGTTCTAACCTATACAGCTCTCTACCTAACACTCTGTTCTAACCTATACAGCTCTCTACCTAACACTCTGTTCTAACCTATACAGCTCTCTACCTAACACTGATCTAACCTATAGAGCTATCTTCCTAACACTTTGTTCTAACCTATACAGCTCTCTACCTAACACTCTGTTCTAACCTATACAGCTCTCTACCTAACACTCTGTTCTAACCTATACAGCTCTCTACCTAACACTGATCTAACCTATACAGCTCTCTTCCTAACACTTTGTTCTAACCTATACAGCTCTCTACCTACCACTCTGTTCTAACCTATACAGCTCTCTACCTAACACTCTGTTCTAACCTATACAGCTCTCTTCCTAACACTCTGTTCTAACCTATACAGCTCTCTTCCTAACACTATATTCTAACCTAGACAGCTCTCTACCTAACACTCTGTTCTAACCTATACAGCTCTATACCTAACACTCTGATTTAAACTATACAGCTCTCTACCTAACACTCTGTTCTAACCTATACAGCTCTCTACCTAACACTCTGATCTAACCTATACAGCTCTCAACCTAACACTCTGATCTAACCTATACAGCTCTCTACCTAACACTCTGATCTAACCTATACAGCTCTCAACCTAACACTCTGATCTAACCTATACAGCTCTCTCTACCTAACACTCTGTCTAACCTATACAGCTCTCTTCCTAACACTCTGTTCTAACCTGTACAGCTCTCTACCTAACACTCTGATCTAACCTATACAGCTCTCTACCTAACACTCTGATCTAACCTGTACAGCTCTCTACCTAACACTCTGTTCTAACCTATACAGCTCCCTTCCTAACACTCTGTTCTAACCCATACAGCTCTCTACCTAACACTCTGTTCTAACCCATACAGCTCTCTACCTAACACTCTGATCTAACCTATACAGCTCTCTTCCTAACACTCTGTCCTAACCTATACAGCTCTCTTCCTAACACTCTATTCTAACCTATACAGCTCTCTACCTAACACTCTGTTCTAACCTATACAACTCTCTACCTAACACTCTGATCTAACCTATACAGCTCTCTACCTAACACTCTGATCTAACCTGTACAGCTCTCTACCTAACACTCTGATCTAACCTATACAGCTCTCTACCTAACACTCTGTCTAACCTATACAGCTCTCTTCCTAACACTCTGTCTAACCGATACAGCTCTCGTTCTAACCTATACAGCTCTCTACCTAACACTCTGTTCTAACCTATACAGCTCTCTACCTAACACTCTGTTCTAACCTATACAGCTCTCTACCTAACACTCTGTTCTAACCTATACAGCTCTCTACCTAACACTCTGTTCTAACCTATACAGCTCTCTACCTAACACTGATCTAACCTATAAAGCTATCTTCCTAACACTTTGTTCTAACCTATACAGCTCTCTACCTAACACTCTGTTCTAACCTATACAGCTCTCTACCTAACACTGATCTAACCTATACAGCTCTCTTCCTAACACTTTGTTCTAACCTATACAGCTCTCTACCTACCACTCTGTTATAATCCATACAGCTCTCTACCTAACACTCTGTTCTAACCTATACAGCTCTCTTCCTAACACTCTGTTCTAACCTATACAGCTCTCTTCCTAACACTATATTCTAACCTAGACAGCTCTCTACCTAACACTCTGTTCTAACCTATACAGCTCTATACCTAACACTCTGATTTAAACTATACAGCTCTCTACCTAACACTCTGTTCTAACCTATACAGCTCTCTACCTAACACTCTGATCTAACCTATACAGCTCTCAACCTAACACTCTGATCTAACCTATACAGCTCTCTACCTAACACTCTGATCTAACCTATACAGCTCTCAACCTAACACTCTGATCTAACCTATACAGCTCTCTACCTAACACTCTGTCTAACCTATACAGCTCTCTTCCTAACACTCTGTTCTAACCTGTACAGCTCTCTACCTAACACTCTGATCTAACCTATACAGCTCTCTACCTAACACTCTGATCTAACCTGTACAGCTCTCTACCTAACACTCTGTTCTAACCTATACAGCTCTCTACCTAACACTCTGTCTAACCTATACAGCTCTCTTCCTAACACTCTGATCTAACCTATACAGCTCTCTTCCTAACACTTTGTTCTAACCTATACAGCTCTCTACCTAACACTCTGTTATAACCTATACAGCTCTCTACCTAACACTCTGTTCTAACCTATACAGCTCTCTACCTAACACTGATCTAACCTATACAGCTCTCTTCCTAACACTCTGTTCTAACCTATACAGCTCTCTACCTACCACTCTGTTATAACCCATACAGCTCTCTACCTAACACTCTGTTCTAACCTATACAGCTCTCTTCCTAACACTCTGTTCTAACCTATACAGCTCTCTTCCTACCACTCTATTCTAACCTATACAGCTCTCTACCTAACACTCTGTTCTAACCTATACAGCTCTATACCTAACACTCTGATCTAACCTATACAGCTCTCTACCTAACACTCTGTTCTAACCTATACAGCTCTCTACCTAACACTCTGATCTAACCTATACAGCTCTCTACCTAACACTCTGTTCTAACCTATACAGCTCTCTACCTAACACTCTGATCTAACCTATACAGCCCTCTACCTAACACTCTGATCTAACCTATACAGCTCTCTACCTAACACTCTGTCTAACCTATACAGCTCTCTTCCTAACACTCTGTTCTAACCTGTACAGCTCTCTACCTAACACTCTGATCTAACCTATACAGCTCTCTACCTAACACTCTGTTCTAACCTATACAGCTCTCTACCTAACACTGATCTAACCTATACAGCTCTCTTCCTAACACTTTGTTCTAACCTATACAGCTCTCTACCTACCACTCTGTTCTAACCTATACAGCTTTCTACCTAACACTCTGTTCTAACCTATACAGCTCTCTACCTAACACTGATCTAACCTATACAGCTATCTTCCTAACACTTTGTTCTAACCTATACAGCTCTCTACCTAACACTCTGTTCTACCCTATACAGCTCTCTACCTAACACTCTGTTCTAACCTATACAGCTCTCTACCTAACACTGATCTAACCTATACAGCTCTCTTCCTAACACTTTGTTCTAACCTATACAGCTCTCTACCTACCACTCTGTTATAACCCATACAGCTCTCTACCTAACACTCTGTTCTAACCTATACAGCTCTCTTCCTAACACTCTGTTCTAACCTATACAGCTCTCTTCCTAACACTATATTCTAACCTAGACAGCTCTCTACCTAACACTCTGTTCTAACCTATACAGCTCTATACCTAACACTCTGATTTAAACTATACAGCTCTCTACCTAACACTCTGTTCTAACCTATACAGCTCTCTACCTAACACTCTGATCTAACCTATACAGCTCTCAACCTAACACTCTGATCTAACCTATACAGCTCTCTACCTAACACTCTGATCTAACCTATACAGCTCTCTACCTAACACTCTGATCTAACCTATACAGCTCTCAACCTAACACTCTGATCTAACCTATACAGCTCTCTACCTAACACTCTGATCTAACCTATACAGCTCTCAACCTAACACTCTGATCTAACCTATACAGCTCTCTACCTAACACTCTGTCTAACCTATACAGCTCTCTTCCTAACACTCTGTTCTAACCTGTACAGCTCTCTACCTAACACTCTGATCTAACCTATACAGCTCTCTACCTAACACTCTGATCTAACCTGTACAGCTCTCTACCTAACACTCTGTTCTAACCTATACAGCTCCCTTCCTAACACTCTGTTCTAACCCATACAGCTCTCTACCTAACACTCTGTTCTAACCCATACAGCTCTCTACCTAACACTCTGATCTAACCTATAAAGCTCTCTTCCTAACACTCTGTCCTAACCTATACAGCTCTCTTCCTAACACTCTATTCTAACCTATACAGCTCTCTACCTAACACTCTGTTCTAACCTATACAACTCTCTACCTAACACTCTGATCTAACCTATACAGCTCTCTACCTAACACTCTGATCTAACCTGTACAGCTCTCTACCTAACACTCTGATCTAACCTATACAGCTCTCTACCTAACACTCTGTCTAACCTATACAGCTCTCTTCCTAACACTCTGTCTAACCGATACAGCTCTCGTTCTAACCTATACAGCTCTCTACCTAACACTCTGTTCTAACCTATAAAGCTCTCTACCTAACACTCTGTTCTAACCTATACAGCTCTCTACCTAACACTCTGTTCTAACCTATACAGCTCTCTACCTAACACTGATCTAACCTATAGAGCTATCTTCCTAACACTTTGTTCTAACCTATACAGCTCTCTACCTAACACTCTGTTCTAACCTATACAGCTCTCTACCTAACACTCTGTTCTAACCTATACAGCTCTCTACCTAACACTGATCTAACCTATACAGCTCTCTTCCTAACACTTTGTTCTAACCTATACAGCTCTCTACCTACCACTCTGTTCTAACCTATACAGCTCTCTACCTAACACTCTGTTCTAACCTATACAGCTCTCTACCTAACACTGATCTAACCTATACAGCTATCTTCCTAACACTTTGTTCTAACCTATACAGCTCTCTACCTAACACTCTGTTCTAACCTATACAGCTCTCTACCTAACACTGATCTAACCTATACAGCTCTCTTCCTAACACTTTGTTCTAACCTATACAGCTCTCTACCTACCACTCTGTTATAATCCATACAGCTCTCTACCTAACACTCTGTTCTAACCTATACAGCTCTCTTCCTAACACTCTGTTCTAACCTATACAGCTCTCTTCCTAACACTATATTCTAACCTAGACAGCTCTCTACCTAACACTCTGTTCTAACCTATACAGCTCTATACCTAACACTCTGATTTAAACTATACAGCTCTCTACCTAACACTCTGTTCTAACCTATACAGCTCTCTACCTAACACTCTGATCTAACCTATACAGCTCTCAACCTAACACTCTGATCTAACCTATACAGCTCTCTACCTAACACTCTGATCTAACCTATACAGCTCTCAACCTAACACTCTGATCTAACCTATACAGCTCTCTACCTAACACTCTGTCTAACCTATACAGCTCTCTTCCTAACACTCTGTTCTAACCTGTACAGCTCTCTACCTAACACTCTGATCTAACCTATACAGCTCTCTACCTAACACTCTGATCTAACCTGTACAGCTCTCTACCTAACACTCTGTTCTAACCTATACAGCTCTCTACCTAACACTCTGTCTAACCTATACAGCTCTCTTCCTAACACTCTGATCTAACCTATACAGCTCTCTTCCTAACACTTTGTTCTAACCTATACAGCTCTCTACCTAACACTCTGTTATAACCTATACAGCTCTCTACCTAACACTCTGTTCTAACCTATACAGCTCTCTACCTAACACTGATCTAACCTATACAGCTCTCTTCCTAACACTTTGTTCTAACCTATACAGCTCTCTACCTACCACTCTGTTATAACCCATACAGCTCTCTACCTAACACTCTGTTCTAACCTATACAGCTCTCTTCCTAACACTCTGTTCTAACCTATACAGCTCTCTTCCTAACATTATATTCTAACCTAGACAGCTCTCTACCTAACACTCTGTTCTAACCTATACAGCTCTATACCTAACACTCTGATTTAAACTATACAGCTCTCTACCTAACACTCTGTTCTAACCTATACAGCTCTCTACCTAACACTCTGATCTAACCTATACAGCTCTCAACCTAACACTCTGATCTAACCTATACAGCTCTCAACCTAACACTCTGATCTAACCTATACAGCTCTCTACCTAACACTCTGTCTAACCTATACAGCTCTCTTCCTAACACTCTGTTCTAACCTGTACAGCTCTCTACCTAACACTCTGATCTAACCTATACAGCTCTCTACCTAACACTCTGTTCTAACCTATACAGCTCTCTACCTAACACTGATCTAACCTATACAGCTCTCTTCCTAACACTTTGTTCTAACCTATACAGCTCTCTACCTACCACTCTGTTCTAACCTATACAGCTTTCTACCTAACACTCTGTTCTAACCTATACAGCTCTCACCTAACACTGATCTAACCTATACAGCTATCTTCCTAACACTTTGTTCTAACCTATACAGCTCTCTACCTAACACTCTGTTCTACCCTATACAGCTCTCTACCTAACACTCTGTTCCTAACCTATACAGCTCTCTACCTAACACTGATCTAACCTATACAGCTCTCTTCCTAACACTTTGTTCTAACCTATACAGCTCTCTACCTACCACTCTGTTATAACCCATACAGCTCTCTACCTAACACTCTGTTCTAACCTATACAGCTCTCTTCCTAACACTCTGTTCTAACCTATACAGCTCTCTTCCTAACACTATATTCTAACCTAGACAGCTCTCTACCTAACACTCTGTTCTAACCTATACAGCTCTATACCTAACACTCTGATTTAAACTATACAGCTCTCTACCTAACACTCTGTTCTAACCTATACAGCTCTCTACCTAACACTCTGATCTAACCTATACAGCTCTCAACCTAACACTCTGATCTAACCTATACAGCTCTCTACCTAACACTCTGATCTAACCTATACAGCTCTCAACCTAACACTCTCATCTAACCTATACAGCTCTCTACCTAACACTCTGTCTAACCTATACAGCTCTCTTCCTAACACTCTGTTCTAACCTGTACAGCTCTCTACCTAACACTCTGATCTAACCTATACAGCTCTCTACCTAACACTCTGATCTAACCTGTACAGCTCTCTACCTAACACTCTGTTCTAACCTATACAGCTCTCTACCTAACACTCTGTCTAACCTATACAGCTCTCTTCCTAACACTCTGATCTAACCTATACAGCTCTCTTCCTAACACTTTGTTCTAACCTATACAGCTCTCTACCTAACACTCTGTTATAACCTATACAGCTCTCTACCTAACACTGATCTAACCTATACAGCTCTCTTCCTAACACTCTGTTCTAACCCATACAGCTCTCTACCTAACACTCTGATCTAACCTATAAAGCTCTCTTCCTAACACTCTGTCCTAACCTATACAGCTCTCTTCCTAACACTCTATTCTAACCTATACAGCTCTCTACCTAACACTCTGTTCTAACCTATACAGCTGTCTACCTAACACTCTGTCTAACCTATACAGCTCTCTACCTAACACTCTGATCTAACCTGTACAGCTCTCTACCTAACACTCTGATCTAACCTATACAGCTCTCTACCTAACACTTTGTTCTAACCTATACAGCTCTCTACCTAACACTCTGTTCTAACCTATACAGCTCTCTACCTAACACTCTGTTCTAACCTATACAGCTCTCTACCTAACACTGATCTAACCTATACAGCTCTCTTCCTAACACTTTGTTCTAACGTATACAGCTCTCTACCTAACACTCTGTTATAACCCATACAGCTCTCTACCTAACACTCTGATCTAACCTATACAGCTCTCTACCTAACACTCTGTCTAACCTATACAGCTCTCTTCCCTAACACTTTGTTCTAACTCTATACAGCTCTCTACCTAACACTCTGTTCTAACCTATACAGCTCTCTACCTAACACTCTGTTCTAACCTATACAGCTCTCTACCTAACACTGATCTATCCTATACAGCTCTCTTCCTAACACTTTGTTCTAACCTATACAGCTCTCTACCTAACACTCTGTTCTAACCTATACAGCTCTCTACCTAACACTGATCTAACCTATACATCTCTCTTCCTAACACTTTGTTCTAACCTATACAGCTCTCTACCTAACACTCTGTTATAACCCATACAGCTCTCTACCTAACACTCTGTTCTAACCTATACAGCTCTCTTCCTAACACTCTGTTCTAACCTATACAGCTCTCTTCCTAACACTCTATTCTAACCTAGACAGCTCTCTACCTAACACTCTGTTCTAACCTATACAGCTCTATACCTAACACTCTGATCTAACCTATACAACTCTCTACCTAACACTCTGTTCTAACCTATACAGCTCTCTACCTAGCACTCTGATCTAACCTATACAACTCTCAACCTAACACTCTGATCTAACCTATACATCTCTCTTCCTAACACTTTGTTCTAACCTATACAGCTCTCTACCTAACACTCTGTTATAACCCATACAGCTCTCTACCTAACACTCTGTTCTAACCTATACAGCTCTCTTCCTAACACTCTGTTCTAACCTATACAGCTCTCTACCTAACACTCTGTTCTAACCTATACAGCTCTCTACCTAACACTGATCTAACCTATACAGCTCTCTACCTAACACTTTGTTCTAACCTATACAGCTCTCTACCTACCACTCTGTTATAACCCATACAGCTCTCTACCTAACACTCTGTTCTAACCTATACAGCTCTCTTCCTAACACTCTGTTCTAACCTATACAGCTCTCTTCCTAACACTATATTCTAACCTAGACTATTAGGTTGGGTGGGGGACTCAGGTGCAGAGACGGACACACGGACAAAGAGGGTGAATTAGGATGTAGTTTATTCAGCGTGTTTTGGCAGAGAGAAGCAGTTCAGGGTGGAGTAGCTTCAGGCCGGGGTAGGAGCTGAGTGGGGTGGAGAGCCAGTAGTCCTGAGAGCTGGATGACGAGGATATCAGACAACAGAGGAGCAGGTTGCGGCGTGGGAATGGCAGGCAGGCAGGCAGCAGGAACAGACGGGATCTGGTCGAAGGAGAGACAGGTTACAAACGTGGCAGAAACAACTATAATACTGAGAGAGTACAACTAAACTGAGATTTGCTGTACGGAGCCAAGTTACCACAGGTGGTGTAGGAACGAACTGGCGCTGGAGAGGTGTCCAGCCCGGGTAGATAACTGCTGGTTGATTGGTGACAATGAGCCGCAGCTGGAGGTAACTGAGCATGAGAGAGAATGGCCACGCCCTGACCTAGATCCTCTGACTGGGCTGCACAGCAGGGGGAGACAGACACAGACAACACACACAGGGGGAAAAAAAGGAAAAGGGAAACAAGCGGGGCAGGACCAACAGTGCCGGATCGTAACAGTACCCCCTCAACGGGCGCCACCCGGCGACCCACCCGGCTTGTCAGGGTGGTCCCTATGGAAATCAGCCACCAGCTGAGGATCCAGTATAAATCGTCGGGGAATCCAGGACCTCTCCTCGGGACCGTATCCTCCCAGTCCACCAGGTACTGAAGCCCTCTACCACGCCTCCGGACGCCCAGCAGTCTCCGCACCGTGTAGGCTGGATGGTCGTGTCTGGCATCGCGGTGGCGGAGGGGGATCCACAGGCGGACACAAAGGGCTGGAGGAGACCAGCTTCAGCTGGGACACGTGAAATGTAGGATGGACTCTCATGGCCTGGGGAAGCTTCAACCGAACAGCCGAAGGGTTGATGATGGAATCGATCTCGAAAGGACCCAAATACCGGGGCGACAGCTTACGGGAGTCAGTGCGCAGGGGGATGTTGCTGGAGGAGAGCCAGACTCGCTGACCAGGCTGGAACTGGGGAGCGACTACCCTGTGCCTGTCCGCCACTCTCTTGTTACGCTCTGCTGTCCGTAGAAGGGCCTCACGGGTGTCCACCCACACCTTGCGGCAGCGACGAAGGTTATCCTGAACTGACGGGATGGCTAACTCCCTTTCCTGAGACGGGAACAATGGCGGTTGGTACCCCAAAGCCGCCTCAAATGGGTGAGAGGCCGGTGGCAGAGGAGGTGAGGGAATTGTGGGCATATTCGACCCACGGGAGATGTTTGGCCCAGGTGGACGGGTTCTGGGATGTCACACAGCGTAGAGCAGCCTCCAGGTCCTGATTGGTCCTCTCAGTCTGGCCATTGGAC
This sequence comes from Coregonus clupeaformis, assembly GCF_020615455.1. Taxonomy (NCBI): domain Eukaryota; kingdom Metazoa; phylum Chordata; class Actinopteri; order Salmoniformes; family Salmonidae; genus Coregonus; species Coregonus clupeaformis. The sequence continues at coordinate 59,744 of NW_025534352.1, read as the reverse complement.
TGGGGATGAAAACCTGATGAGAGACTGACAGAGGCACCCAGAGCAGAACAAAACTCCCTTCCATACCCGAGAAATGAACTGTGGGCCTCTATCGGACACTATGTCCACAGGTATTCCATGGGGACGGAATACATGTAGGACAAAAAGGTCGGCTGTCTCACTGGCAGATGGTAATTTTGGTAATGCAACAAAATGGGCAGATTTAGAGAATCTGTCCACGATGGTGAGTATGGTGTCATTACCCTCAGACATAGGAAGTCCAGTGACGAAGTCCAAGCCCACGTGAGACCAAGGACGACTCGGGACTGGGAGAGGCCGCAGCAGGCCCGAAGGAGCCCGATGGGAAGCCTTATTTTGGGCACAGATGGAACAGGCCGCCACGTATTCCCGGACGCCAGTCTCGACGGATGGCCACCAAAAGTGCCTCTTCAGTAGCGACAGTGTACGGTTCATACCAGGGTGGCAGGAGAAGCGCGAGGTGTGGATCCAGTTGAGCACTTGCGGCCGCACGCTGCGGGAACATAGAGAAGGTCGGGGGCCATCGGCCGTTCAGGTTCCGACTCTTGTGCCGATCGGACGAGGGACTCGATTTCCCAGTGAACAGCCGCCACCAAACAGGAAGCGGGCAGAACAGGTTCGGGATTGCTGGAGTCTTCATTGTCTGTAAACTGGCGAGAGAGAGCATCAGGCTTGACATTACGTGTGCCAGGACGATATGTTAAAATAAACTTGAACCTGCTGAAGAACAGAGCCCATCTGGCCTGACGGGAGTTTAGCCTCTTGGATGACTGGATGTAGGCCAGGTTCTTGTGGTCTGTCCAGACTATGAAGGGTTGTTCTGCCCGTCTAGCCAGTGCCTCCACTCCTCCAACGCCAACTTGACAGCAAGCAACTCCCGGTTACCCACGTCGTAGTTCTTCTCAGCAGGGGTCAATCTCCTGGAGAAAAAGGCCACAGGATGGAGCTTCTGGTCCGTGGGGGAACGTTGTGACAGGACAGCCCCCACCCCCGAATCAGAGGCGTCCACTTCCACAATAAACTGCAAACTAGTGTCTGGATGAATAAGAACAGGTGAGGTGGAGAACAGTTCCTTCAATGTACTCACGGCTGACTCGGCCTCAGGCGTCCACAGGAATGGCAACCTTAGGGGAGGTGAGCTTGGTCAGGGGGGCAACCACTCGGCTGAAACCCCTGATGAAGCGGCGGTAGAAGTTGGCGAGCCCAGGAAGCGTTGTAGCTGCTTCCGAGACGTGGGTGTGGGCCACTCCGCAACCGCTCTGATCTTGTCAGGGTCTGGTGACACTTGTCCCCGCTCGATAATAAAGCCCAAAAAGGGGACGGACTGCCGTGGAACTCACATTTTTCTGCTTTCACATACAGTTTATTTTCCATGAGGCGTTGGAGAACCAGACGGATGTGGGAGACGTGTTCATCCTGTGACTGAGAGAATATTAGAATGTCATCCAAATAGACAAACACAAAACGATGTAGAAAATCCCTCAACACATCGTTAACCATGGCCTGAAACACTGCTGGGGCGTTAGTGAGACCAAATGGCATGACTAGGTATTCAAAGTGTCCGAGAGGGGTATTGAACCCAGTCTTCCATTCGTCTCCCTGCCTGATCCTAACGAGGTGGTGGCGTTACGCAGGTCGAGCTTGGTAAACACGGTGGCACCATGAAGGGGTTCAAATGCTGAGTTGATGAGAGGCAGGGTGTACGTATTTCTGACTGTGATGTTATTTAGTCCTCTGTAGTCAATGCAGGGGCGTAATGTTTTGTCCTTCTTCTCAACAAAAAAGAACCCAGCACCAACAGCGGAAGATGAGGGACGAATGATGCCAGAGGTTAGGGAGTCGCCTATGTAGGTTTCCATAGCTTCTCTCTCAGGACGGGACAGATTGAAAAGCCGACTGGACGGCAAAGGGGCTCCAGGCAGTAACTCAATAGCGCAATCGTATGGCCTATGAGGTGGTAGTGAGAGTGCTTTGGATTTACTGAATACCTCGGCCAGGTCCAGGTACTCTTCAGGGACTGAAGAGAGGTCTGAGGGTTTGACAGGGGAAACAGGGGAACCTACCGAGGGCGGAATAGCCGACCCAAGGCAAGCAGAATGGCAGTGAGTGCTCCAACTGTGTATCTTGTGGTTTTGCCAGTCAATATGGGGGTTGTGAAGGCTAAGCCAAGGGAAACCGAGGATAAGAGGGGAGGCCGAGGAGGAGACTACTTTAAACTGGATGGTTTCTTTGTGATTGCCGGACAGCACGAGAGAAACGGGGACAGTTTGGTGGGTGATGTTGGCAAACTGATGGCCGTCTATAGCGGTTACTGTTATAGGCTTAGGCAGGGGCTTAACAGGGATCTCCGCCTGAGTGACCAGGTTAACGTCAAGGAAACTATCCTCAGCACCAGAGTCAATGAGAGCAGCTAATGGGAGAGACAGATTCCTGAACTGGACTGTAGCTGGGATAACTAGACGGGGTGCTGTGGGCATTGAGTCAGGTGTAGCACTCGCAAGTACGCCCACCTTTACTTGCGAGCTTGGTCTTTTGGGCGAACCGGACAGTTAACCAGGAAATGAGTGCGGTCCCCACAGTAAATGCACTCACCAGCCCGCATGCGCCGTTCCTTTTCGGCAGGGGACAGACGAGCACGGCCTAGCTGCATGGGCTCGCTCTAGTTCCGTGGAGGGATCCGCTGAGATGTGTGGGCGGTGTCCGAGTGGTGGTGTTGCTCGGGTTGCAGAAAGCGAGGGAGTCCCGCCATGCGGTGCGGACCCGACCGCCCCTCTCCTGTCTCCTCTCCCGTAGCCTGTTGTCTATTCGTAGCAAGGGAAACGAGAGAATGAAGGTTAGCAGGCTCATCACGAACAGCTAGTTCATCCTTGATCGTGTCACTCAAACCGTTAACAAACGCTCCCTGAAGAGCTTCGTCATTCCACTTGGAATCGGCTGCCAAGGTCCAAAAATCAATGGCGTAGTCAGCCACGCTACCCGTGCCCTGTCGTAGCTTCAACAGTCTCTTTGTGGCGGTCCCGGCATGGTCGGGTGATCAAACACAATTTCCAATTGAGAGGAAAAATCGTCAAACGACAGGCTGGCAATCTGCTGAGTAGAACAAGCCGCTTCTGCCCAAATCAAAGCTTTGCCCCTCAGTAACCCCAGAGCGTAATGTACCTTTGAGGATTCCGTGGAGAAGGACAGGGGCTTCTGTTGGAACACCAAGCGGCACTGAAGCAGGAAACCACGGCATTTGTTCAGGTCCCCGTGAAAGGTTCAGGTGGGGTTGTAGGGGGTTCCCGAAGGGCAGGAGCGGAAGCCGAGCCTGGAGCCACTGTAGGAGGAACAGGTGGAGGAGAAACAGAGGGAGGAATGGTAGTGAGTGTTACCAGGTTAGCTACCTGAGAGGTGAGATGAGATACTTGATCCAACAACTGCTGGTTGTTATCCAATAGAGTCCGGATGAGTTGGTCGTGTTGTCCCAATAACATTCCCTGTGAATGGAGGGGCGCGTTGTACGCCATCACCCGTTGTTTCATGTGGCATCTCTGCTGAGTCCATGACTGGCCAGTTCGTTCTATTAGGTTGGGTGGGGGACTCAGGTGCAGAGACGGACACACGGACAAAGAGGGTGAATTAGGATGTAGTTTATTCAGCGTGTTTTGGCAGAGAGAAGCAGTTCAGGGTGGAGTAGCTTCAGGCCGGGGTAGGAGCTGAGTGGGGGTGGAGAGCCAGTAGTCCTGAGAGCTGGATGACGAGGATATCAGACAACAGAGGAGCAGGTTGCGGCGTGGGAATGGCAGGCAGGCAGGCAGCAGGAACAGACGGGATCTGGTCGAAGGAGAGACAGGTTACAAACGTGGCAGAAACAACTATAATACTGAGAGAGTACAACTAAACTGAGATTTGCTGTACGGAGCCAAGTTACCACAGGTGGTGTAGGAACGAACTGGCGCTGGAGAGGTGTCCAGCCCGGGTAGATAACTGCTGGTTGATTGGTGACAATGAGCCGCAGCTGGAGGTAACTGAGCATGAGAGAGAATGGCCACGCCCCCTGACCTAGATCCTCTGACTGGGCTGCACAGCAGGGGGAGACAGACACAGACAACACACACAGGGGAAAAAAGGAAAAGGGAAACAAGCGGGGGCAGGACCAACAGTGCCGGATCGTAACATAGACAGCTCTCTACCTAACACTCTGTTCTAACCTATACAGCTCTATACCTAACACTCTGATTTAAACTATACAGCTCTCTACCTAACACTCTGTTCTAACCTATACAGCTCTCTACCTAACACTCTGATCTAACCTATACAGCTCTCAACCTAACACTCTGATCTAACCTATACAGCTCTCTACCTAACACTCTGATCTAACCTATACAGCTCTCAACCTAACACTCTCATCTAACCTATACAGCTCTCTACCTAACACTCTGTCTAACCTATACAGCTCTCTTCCTAACACTCTGTTCTAACCTGTACAGCTCTCTACCTAACACTCTGATCTAACCTATACAGCTCTCTACCTAACACTCTGATCTAACCTGTACAGCTCTCTACCTAACACTCTGTCTAACCTATACAGCTCTCTTCCTAACACTCTGATCTAACCTATACAGCTCTCTTCCTAACACTTTGTTCTAACCTATACAGCTCTCTACCTAACACTCTGTTATAACCTATACAGCTCTCTACCTAACACTGATCTAACCTATACAGCTCTCTTCCTAACACTCTGTTCTAACCCATACAGCTCTCTACCTAACACTCTGATCTAACCTATAAAGCTCTCTTCCTAACACTCTGTCCTAACCTATACAGCTCTCTTCCTAACACTCTATTCTAACCTATACAGCTCTCTACCTAACACTCTGTTCTAACCTATACAGCTGTCTACCTAACACTCTGTCTAACCTATACAGCTCTCTACCTAACACTCTGATCTAACCTGTACAGCTCTCTACCTAACACTCTGATCTAACCTATACAGCTCTCTACCTAACACTTTGTTCTAACCTATACAGCTCTCTACCTAACACTCTGTTCTAACCTATACAGCTCTCTACCTAACACTCTGTTCTAACCTATACAGCTCTCTACCTAACACTGATCTAACCTATACAGCTCTCTTCCTAACACTTTGTTCTAACGTATACAGCTCTCTACCTAACACTCTGTTATAACCCATACAGCTCTCTACCTAACACTCTGATCTAACCTATACAGCTCTCTACCTAACACTCTGTCTAACCTATACAGCTCTCTTCCTAACACTTTGTTCTAACCTATACAGCTCTCTACCTAACACTCTGTTCTAACCTATACAGCTCTCTACCTAACACTCTGTTCTAACCTATACAGCTCTCTACCTAACACTGATCTATCCTATACAGCTCTCTTCCTAACACTTTGTTCTAACCTATACAGCTCTCTACCTAACACTCTGTTCTAACCTATACAGCTCTCTACCTAACACTGATCTAACCTATACATCTCTCTTCCTAACACTTTGTTCTAACCTATACAGCTCTCTACCTAACACTCTGTTATAACCCATACAGCTCTCTACCTAACACTCTGTTCTAACCTATACAGCTCTCTTCCTAACACTCTGTTCTAACCTATACAGCTCTCTTCCTAACACTCTATTCTAACCTAGACAGCTCTCTACCTAACACTCTGTTCTAACCTATACAGCTCTATACCTAACACTCTGATCTAACCTATACAACTCTCTACCTAACACTCTGTTCTAACCTCTACAGCTCTCTACCTAGCACTCTGATCTAACCTATACAACTCTCAACCTAACACTCTGATCTAACCTATACAGCTCTCTACCTAACACTCTGTCTAACCTATACAGCTCTCTTCCTAACACTCTGTTCTAACCTGTACAGCTCTCTACCTAACACTCTGTTCTAACCTACAGAGCTCTCTACCTAACACTCTGATCTAACATATACAGCTATCTACCTAAAACTCTGATCTAACCTGTACAGCTCTCTACCTAACACTCTGATCTAACCTATACAGCTCTCTACCTAACACTCTGTCTAACCTATACAGCTCTCTTCCTAACACTCTGTCTAACCTATACAGCTCTCTTCCTAACACTTTTTTCTTACCAATACAGCTCTCTACCTAACACTCTGTTCTAACCTATACAGCTCTCTACCTAACACTGATCTAACCTATACAGCTCTTTCCTAACACTCTATTATAACCTATACAGCTCTCTACCTAACACTCTGTTATAACCCATACAGCTCTCTACCTAACACTCTGTTCTAACCTATACAGCTCTCTTCCTAACACTTTGTTCTAACCTATACAGCTCTCTACCTAACACTCTGTTCTAACCTATACAGCTCTCTACCTAACACTCTGATCTAACCTATACAGCTCTCTACCTAACACTCTGATCTAACCTATACAGCTCTCTACCTAACACTCTGTCTAACCTATACAGCTCTCTTCCTAACACTCTGTTCTAACCTGTACAGCTCTCTACCTAACACTCTGTTCTAACCTACAGAGCTCTCTACCTAACACTCTGATCTAACCTATACAGCTCTCTACCTAAAACTCTGATCTAACCTGTACAGCTCTCTACCTAACACTCTGATCTAACCTATACAGCTCTCTACCTAACACTCTGTCTAACCTATACAGCTCTCTTCCTAACACTCTGTCTAACCTATACAGCTCTCTTCCTAACACTTTGTTCTAACCTATACAGCTCTCTACCTAACACTCTGTTCTAACCTATACAGCTCTCTACCTAACACTGATCTAACCTATACAGCTCTCTTCCTAACACTCTATTCTAACCTATACAGCTCTCTACCTAACACTCTGTTATAACCCATACAGCTCTCTACCTAACACTCTGTTCTAACCTATACAGCTCTCTTCCTAACACTTTGTTCTAACCTATACAGCTCTCTCCCTAACACTCTGTTCTAACCTATACAGCTCTCAACCTAACACTGATCTAACCTATACAGCTCTCTTCCTAACACTCTGTTCTAACCTATACAGCTCTCTACCTAACACTCTGTTCTAACCTATACAGCTCTCTACCTAACACTCTGATCTAACCTATACAGCTCTCTTCCTGACACTCTATCCTAACCTATACAGCTCTCTTCCTAACACTCTGTTCTAACCTATACATCTCTATACCTAACACTCTGTTCTAACCTATACAGCTCTCTACCTAACACTCTGATCTAACCTATACAGCTCTCTGCCTAACACTCTGATCTAACCTATACAGCTCTCTACCTAACACTCTGATCTAACCTATACAGCTCTCTACCTAACACTTTGTTCTAACATATACAGCTCTCTACCTAACACTCTGTTCTAACCTATACAGCTCTCTACCTAACACTCTGTTCTAACCTATACAGCTCTCTACCTAACACTGATCTAACCTATACAGCTCTCTTCCTAACACTTTGTTCTAACTCTATACAGCTCTCTACCTAACACTCTGTTCTAACCTATACAGCTCTCTACCTAACACTCTGTTCTAACCTATACAGCTCTCTACCTAACACTCTGATCTAACCTATACAGCTCTCTGCCTAACACTGATCTAACCTATACAGCTCTCTTCCTAACACTCTGTTCTAACCTATACATCTCTCTACCTAACACTCTGTTCTAACCCATACAGCTCTCTACCTAACACTCTGATCTAACCTATACAGCTCTCTTCCTAACACTCTGTCCTAACCTATACAGCTCTCTTCCTAACACTCTATTCTAACCTATACAGCTCTCTACCTAACACTCTGTTCTAACCTATACAGCTCTCTACCTAACACTCTGATCTAACCTATACAGCTCTCTACCTAACACTCTGATCTAACCTGTACAGCTCTCTACCTAACACTCTGTTCTAACCTATACAGCTCTCTACCTAACACTTTGTTCTAACCTATACAGCTCTCTACCTAACACTCTGTTCTAACCTATACAGCTCTCTACCTAACAATCTGTTCTAACCTATACAGCTCTCTACCTAACACTCTGATCTAACCTATACAGCTCTCAACCTAACACTCTGATCTAACCTTTACAGCTCTCTACCTAACACTCTGTCTAACCTATACAGCTCTCTTCCTAACACTCTGTTCTAACCTGTACAGCTCTCTACCTAACACTCTGTTCTAACCTACAGAGCTCTCTACCTAACACTCTGATCTAACCTATACAGCTATCTACCTAAAACTCTGATCTAACCTGTACAGCTCTCTACCTAAGACTCTGATCTAACCTATACAGCTCTCTACCTAACACTCTGTCTAACCTATACAGCTCTCTTCCTAACACTCTGTTCTAACCTATACAGCTCTCTTCCTAACACTCTGTTCTAACCTATACAGCTCTCTACCTAACACTCTGTTCTAACCTATACAGCTCTCTACCTAACACTGATCTAACCTATACAGCTCTCTTCCTAACACTCTATTCTAACCTATACAGCTCTCTACCTAACACTATGTTATAACCCATACAGCTCTCTACCTAACACTCTGTTCTAACCTATACAGCTCTCTTCCTAACACTTTGTTCTAACCTATACAGCTCTCTACCTAACACTCTGTTCTAACCTATACAGCTCTCAACCTAACACTGATCTAACCTATACAGCTCTCTTCCTAACACTCTGTTCTAACCTATACATCTCTCTACCTAACACTCTGTTCTAACCCATACAGCTCTCTACCTAACACTCTGATCTAACCTATAAAGCTCTCTTCCTAACACTCTGTCCTAACCTATACAGCTCTCTTCCTAACACTCTGTTCTAACCTGTACAGCTCTCTACCTAACACTCTGTTCTAACCTACAGAGCTCTCTACCTAACACTCTGATCTAACCTATACAGCTATCTACCTAAAACTCTGATCTAACCTGTACAGCTCTCTACCTAAGACTCTGATCTAACCTATACAGCTCTCTACCTAACACTCTGTCTAACCTATACAGCTCTCTTCCTAACACTCTGTCTAACCTATACAGCTCTCTTCCTAACACTTTGTTCTAACCTATACAGCTCTCTACCTAACACTCTGTTCTAACCTATACAGCTCTCTACCTAACACTGATCTAACCTATACAGCTCTCTTCCTAACACTCTATTCTAACCTATACAGCTCTCTACCTAACACTCTGTTATAACCCATACAACTCTCTACCTAACACTCTGTTCTAACCTATACAGCTCTCTTCCTAACACTTTGTTCTAACCTATACAGCTCTCTCCCTAACACTCTGTTCTAACCTATACAGCTCTCAACCTAACACTGATCTAACCTATACAGCTCTCTTCCTAACACTCTGTTCTAACCTATACATCTCTCTACCTAACACTCTGTTCTAACCCATACAGCTCTCTACCTAACACTCTGATCTAACCTATAAAGCTCTCTTCCTAACACTCTGTCCTAACCTATACAGCTCTCTTCCTAACACTCTATTCTAACCTATACAGCTCTCTACCTAACACTCTGTTCTAACCTATACAGCTCTCTACCTAACACTCTGATCTAACCTATACAGCTATCTACCTAACACTCTGATCTAACCTGTACAGCTCTCTACCTAACACTCTGATCTAACCTATACAGCTCTCTACCTAACACTTTGTTCTAACATATACAGCTCTCTACCTAACACTCTGTTCTAACCTATACAGCTCTCTACCTAACACTCTGTTCTAACCTATACAGCTCTCTACCTAACACTGATCTAACCTATACAGCTCTCTTCCTAACACTTTGTTCTAACCTATACAGCTCTCTACCTAACACTCTGTTCTAACCTATACAGCTCTCTTCCTAACACTTTGTTCTAACCTATACAGCTCTCTACCTAACACTCTGTTCTAACCTATACAGCTCTCTACCTAACACTGATCTAACCTATACAGCTCTCTTCCTAACACTCTGTTCTAACCTATACATCTCTCTACCTAACACTCTGTTCTAACCCATACAGCTCTCTACCTAACACTCTGATCTAACCTATACAGCTCTCTTCCTAACACTCTGTCCTAACCTATACAGCTCTCTTCCTAACACTCTATTATAACCTATAAAGCTCTCTACCTAACACTCTGTTCTAACCTATACAGCTCTCTACCTAACACTCTGATCTAACCTATACAGCTCTCTACCTAACACTCTGATCTAACCTGTACAGCTCTCTACCTAACACTCTGATCTAACCCATACAGCTCTCTACCTAACACTCTGTTCTAACCTATACAGCTCTCTACCTAACACTCTGTTCTAACCTATACAGCTCTCTACCTAACAATCTGTTCTAACCTATACAGCTCTCTACCTAACACTCTGATCTAACCCTATACAGCTCTCAACCTAACACTCTGATCTAACCTATACAGCTCTCTACCTAACACTCTGTCTAACCTATACAGCTCTCTTCCTAACACTCTGTTCTAACCTGTACAGCTCTCTACCTAACACTCTGTTCTAACCTATACAGCTCTCTACCTAACACTCTGATCTAACCTATACAGCTCTCTACCTAAAACTCTGATCTAACCTGTACAGCTCTCTACCTAACACTCTGATCTAACCCATACAGCTCTCTACCTAACACTCTGTCTAACCTATACAGCTCTCTTCCTAACACTCTGTCTAACCTATACAGCTCTCTTCCTAACACTTTGTTCTAACCTATACAGCTCTCTACCTAACACTCTGTTCTAACCTATACAGCTCTCTACCTAACACTGATCTAACCTATACAGCTCTCTTCCTAACACTCTATTCTAACCTATACAGCTCTCTACCTAACACTATGTTATAACCCTATACAGCTCTCTACCTAACACTCTGTTCTAACCTATACAGCTCTCTTCCTAACACTTTGTTCTAACCTATACAGCTCTCTCCCTAACACTCTGTTCTAACCTATACAGCTCTCTACCTAACACTGATCTAACCTATACAGCTCTCTTCCTAACACTCTGTTATAACCTATACATCTCTCTACCTAACACTCTGTTCTAACCCATACAGCTCTCTACCTAACACTCTGATCTAACCTATAAAGCTCTCTTCCTAACACTCTGTCCTAACCTATACAGCTCTCTTCCTAACACTCTATTCTAACCTATACAGCTCTCTACCTAACACTCTGTTCTAACCTATACAGCTCTCTACCTAACACTCTAAACTAACCTATACAGCTCTCTACCTAACACTCTGATCTAACCTGTACAGCTCTCTACCTAACACTCTGATCTAACCTATACAGCTCTCTACCTAACACTTTGTTCTAACCTATACAGCTCTCTACCTAACACTCTGTTCTAACCTATACAGCTCTCTACCTAACACTCTGTTCTAACCTATACAGCTCTCTACCTAACACTGATCTAACCTATACAGCTCTCTTCCTAACACTTTGTTCTAACCTATACAGCTCTCTACCTAACACTCTGTTATAACCCATACAGCTCTCTACCTAACACTCTGATCTAACCTATACAGCGCTCTACCTAACACTCTGTCTAACCTATACAGCTCTCTTCCTAACACTTTGTTCTAACCTATACAGCTCTCTCCCTAACACTCTGTCTAACCTATACAGCTCTCTTCCTAACACTCTATTCTAACCTATACAGCTCTCTACCTCACACTCTGTTCTAACCTATACAGCTCTCTTCCTAACACTCTGTTCTAACCTATACATCTCTCTACCTAACACTCTGTTCTAATCCATACAGCTCTCTACCTAACACTCTGATCTAACCTATAAAGCTCTCTTCCTAACACTTTGTCCTAACCTATACAGCTCTCTTCCTAACACTCTGTTCTAACCTGTACAGCTCTCTACCTAACACTCTGATCTAACCTATACAGCTCTCTACCTAACACTTTGTTCTAACCTATACAGCTCTCTACCTAACACTCTGTTCTAACCTATACAGCTCTCTACCTAACACTCTGTTCTAACCTATACAGCTCTCTACCTAACACTCTGTTCTAACCTATACAGCTCTCTACCTAACACTGATCTAACCTATACAGCTCTCTTCCTAACACTTTGTTCTAACCTATACAGCTCTCTACCTAACACTCTGTTATAACCCATACAGCTCTCTACCTAACACTCTGATCTAACCTATACAGCTCTCTACCTAACACTCTGTCTAACCTATACAGCTCTCTTCCTAACACTTTGTTCTAACCTATACAGCTCTCTACCTAACACTCTGTTCTAACCTATACATCTCTCACCTAACACTCTGTTCTAACCTATACAGCTCTCTACCTAACACTGATCTAACCTATACAGCTCTCTTCCTAACACTTTGTTCTAACCTATACAGCTCTCTACCTAACACTCTGTTCTAACCTATACAGCTCTCTACCTAACACTGATCTAACCTATACAGCTCTATTCCTAACACTTTGTTCTAACCTATACAGCTCTATACCTAACACTCTGTTCTAACCTATACATCTCTCTACCTAACACTCTGTTCTAACCTATACAGCTCTCTACCTAACACTGATCTAACCTATACAGCTCTCTTCCTAACACTTTGTTCTAACCTATACAGCTCTCTACCTAACACTCTGTTCTAACCTATACAGCTCTCTACCTAACACTGATCTAACCTATACATCTCTCTACCTAACACTTTGTTCTAACCTATACAGCTCTATACCTATCACTGATCTAACCTATACAACTCTCTACCTAACACTCTGTTCTAACCTATACAGCTCTCTACCTAACACTCTGATCTAACCTATACAGCTCTCAACCTAACACTCTGATCTAACCTATACAGCTCTCTACCTAACACTCTGTCTAACCTATACAGCTCTCTTCCTAACACTCTGTTCTAACCTGTACAGCTCTCTACCTAACACTCTGTTCTAACCTACAGAGCTCTCTACCTAACACTCTGATCTAACCTATACAGCTATCTACCTAAAACTCTGATCTAACCTGTACAGCTCTCTACCTAACACTCTGATCTAACCTATACAGCTCTCTACCTAACACTCTGTCTAACCTATACAGCTCTCTTCCTAATACTCTGTCTAACCTATACAGCTCTCTTCCTAACACTTTGTTCTAACATATACAGTTCTCTACCTAACACTCTGTTCTAACCTATACAGCTCTCTACCTAACACTGATCTAACCTATACAGCTCTCTTCCTAACACTCTATTCTAACCTATACAGCTCTCTACCTAACACTCTGTTATAACCCATACAGCTCTCTACCTAACACTCTGTTCTAACCTATACAGCTCTCTTCCTAACACTTTGTTCTAACCTATACAGCTCTCTACCTAACACTCTGTTCTAACCTATACAGCTCTCTACCTAACACTGATCTAACCTATACAGCTCTCTTCCTAACACTCTGTTCTAACCTATACAGCTCTCTACCTAACACTCTGTTCTAACCCATACAGCTCTCTACCTAACACTCTGTTCTAACCTATACAGCTCTCTTCCTAACACTCTGTCTAACCTATACAGCTCTCTTCCTAACACTCTATTCTAACCTATACAGCTCTCTACCTAACACTCTGTTCTAACCTATACAGCTCTCTACCTAACACTGATCTAACCTATACAGCTCTCTTCCTAACACTCTGTTCTAACCTATACAGCTCTCTACCTAACACTCTGATCTAACCTATACAGCTCTCTACCTAACACTTTGTTCTAACATATACAGCTCTCTACCTAACACTCTATTCTAACCTATACAGCTCTCTACCTAACACTCTGTTCTATCCTATACAGCTCTCTACCTAACACTGATCTAACCTATACAGCTCTCTTCCTAACACTTTGTTCTAACCTATACAGCTCTCTACCTAACACTCTGTTCTAACCTATACAGCTCTCTTCCTAACACTTTGTTCTAACCTATACAGCTCTCTACCTAACACTCTGTTCTAACCTATACAGCTCTCTACCTAACACTGATCTAACCTATACAGCTCTCTTCCTAACACTCTGTTCTAACCTATACATCTCTCTACCTAACACTCTGTTCTAACCCATACAGCTCTCTACCTAACACTCTGATCTAACCTATACAGCTCTCTTCCTAACACTCTGTCCTAACCTATACAGCTCTCTTCCTAACACTCTATTCTAACCTATACAGCTCTCTACCTAACACTCTGTTCTAACCTATACAGCTCTCTACCTAACACTCTGATCTAACCTATACAGCTCTCTACCTAACACTCTGATCTAACCTGTACAGCTCTCTACCTAACACTCTGATCTAACCTATACAGCTCTCTACCTAACACTTTGTTCTAACCTATACAGCTCTCTACCTAACACTCTGTTCTAACCTATACAGCTCTCTACCTAACAATCTGTTCTAACCTATACAGCTCTCTACCTAACACTCTGATCTAACCTATACAGCTCTCAACCTAACACTCTGATCTAACCTATACAGCTCTCTACCTAACACTCTGTCTAACCTATACAGCTCTCTTCCTAACACTCTGTTCTAACCTGTACAGCTCTCTACCTAACACTCTGTTCTAACCTACAGAGCTCTCTACCTAACACTCTGATCTAACCTATACAGCTATCTACCTAAAACTCTGATCTAACCTGTACAGCTCTCTACCTAAGACTCTGATCTAACCTATACAGCTCTCTACCTAACACTCTGTCTAACCTATACAGCTCTCTTCCTAACACTCTGTCTAACCTATACAGCTCTCTTCCTAACACTTTGTTCTAACCTATACAGCTCTCTACCTAACACTCTGTTCTAACCTATACAGCTCTCTACCTAACACTGATCTAACCTATACAGCTCTCTTCCTAACACTCTATTCTAACCTATACAGCTCTCTACCTAACACTCTGTTATAACCCATACAGCTCTCTACCTAACACTCTGTTCTAACCTATACAGCTCTCTTCCTAACACTTTGTTCTAACCTATACAGCTCTCTCCCTAACACTCTGTTCTAACCTATACAGCTCTCTACCTAACACTGATCTAACCTATACAGCTCTCTTCCTAACACTCTGTTATAACCTATACATCTCTCTACCTAACACTCTGTTCTAACCCATACAGCTCTCTACCTAACACTCTGATCTAACCTATAAAGCTCTCTTCCTAACACTCTGTCCTAACCTATACAGCTCTCTTCCTAACACTCTATTCTAACCTATACAGCTCTCTACCTAACACTCTGTTCTAACCTATACAGCTCTCTACCTAACACTCTAAACTAACCTATACAGCTCTCTACCTAACACTCTGATCTAACCTGTACAGCTCTCTACCTAACACTCTGATCTAACCTATACAGCTCTCTACCTAACACTTTGTTCTAACCTATGCAGCTCTCTACCTAACACTCTGTTCTAACCTATACAGCTCTCTACCTAACACTCTGTTCTAACCTATACAGCTCTCTACCTAACACTGATCTAACCTATACAGCTCTCTTCCTAACACTTTGTTCTAACCTATACAGCTCTCTACCTAACACTCTGTTATAACCCATACAGCTCTCTACCTAACACTCTGATCTAACCTATACAGCTCTCTACCTAACACTCTGTCTAACCTATACAGCTCTCTTCCTAACACTTTGTTCTAACCTATACAGCTCTCTCCCTAACACTCTGTCTAACCTATACAGCTCTCTTCCTAACACTCTGTTCTAACCTATACAGCTCTCTACCTAACACTCTGTTCTAACCTATACAGCTCTCTTCCTAACACTCTGTTCTAACCTATACATCTCTCTACCTAACACTCTGTTCTAATCCATACAGCTCTCTACCTAACACTCTGATCTAACCTATAAAGCTCTCTTCCTAACACTTTGTCCTAACCTATACAGCTCTCTTCCTAACACTCTGATCTAACCTGTACAGCTCTCTACCTAACACTCTGATCTAACCTATACAGCTCTCTACCTAACACTTTGTTCTAACCTATACAGCTCTCTACCTAACACTCTGTTCTAACCTATACAGCTCTCTACCTAACACTCTGTTCTAACCTATACAGCTCTCTACCTAACACTCTGTTCTAACCTATACAGCTCTCTACCTAACACTGATCTAACCTATACAGCTCTCTTCCTAACACTTTGTTCTAACCTATACAGCTCTCTACCTAACACTCTGTTATAACCCATACAGCTCTCTACCTAACACTCTGATCTAACCTATACAGCTCTCTACCTAACACTCTGTCTAACCTATACAGCTCTCTTCCTAACACTTTGTTCTAACCTATACAGCTCTCTACCTAACACTCTGTTCTAACCTATACATCTCTCTACCTAACACTCTGTTCTAACCTATACAGCTCTCTACCTAACACTGATCTAACCTATACAGCTCTCTTCCTAACACTTTGTTCTAACCTATACAGCTCTCTACCTAACACTCTGTTCTAACCTATACAGCTCTCTACCTAACACTGATCTAACCTATACAGCTCTATTCCTAACACTTTGTTCTAACCTATACAGCTCTATACCTAACACTCTGTTCTAACCTATACATCTCTCTACCTAACACTCTGTTCTAACCTATACAGCTCTCTACCTAACACTGATCTAACCTATACGGCTCTCTTCCTAACACTTTGTTCTAACCTATACAGCTCTCTACCTAACACTCTGTTCTAACCTATACAGCTCTCTACCTAACACTGATCTAACCTATACAGCTCTATTCCTAACACTTTGTTCTAACCTATACAGCTCTATACCTAACACTGATCTAACCTATACAACTCTCTACCTAACACTCTGTTCTAACCTATACAGCTCTCTACCTAACACTCTGATCTAACCTATACAGCTCTCTACCTAACACTCTGATCTAACCTATGCAGCTCTCTACCTAACACTCTGTCTAACCTATACAGCTCTCTTCCTAATACTCTGTTCTAACCTGTACAGCTCTCTACCTAACACTCTGTTCTAACCTACAGAGCTCTCTACCTAACACTCTGATCTAACCTATACAGCTATCTACCTAAAACTCTGATCTAACCTGTACAGCTCTCTACCTAACACTCTGATCTAACCTATGCAGCTCTCTACCTAACACTCTGTCTAACCTATACAGCTCTCTTCCTAATACTCTGTCTAACCTATACAGCTCTCTTCCTAACACTTTGTTCTAACATATACAGCTCTCTACCTAACACTCTGTTCTAACCTATACAGCTCTCTACCTAACACTCTGATCTAACCTATACAGCTCTCTTCCTAACACTCTATTCTAACCTATACAGCTCTCTACCTAACACTCTGTTATAACCCATACAGCTCTCTACCTAACACTCTGTTCTAACCTATACAGCTCTCTTCCTAACACTTTGTTCTAACCTATACAGCTCTCTACCTAACACTCTGTTCTAACCTATACAGCTCTCTTCCTAACACTCTGTTCTAACCTATACATGTTAGGCCTACTGCTGCTAGGTAGCTCTCTCTCTGCTCTCCCCCTCCCCTCTGTCTGTCCTTGATTGCAGGAGTGAAGTCTGGTGTGCGGGAGTCAGGGTTCCAGCTGCAGCTCATTCACCATAATCACCTCAGCCTTTAAGACCCGGTCAAACTTTCCACTCATCGTCAGATCATAGTCAAGACAACCATATATTTGGAACCTGACTCCTGCCTCCGCTTCACTCCTGCCACCACCATCCTGCTCTTCACTATCGGGCCTCTCCTTTGGACTCACCACGGACACTAGGACATTACGGTACCACACCTGCCCTGACCTGGATCTGTACCCTCCCTGTAACCTGGACTTGCTCTTCCCCATTTATTGGAAACCTGGACTATTGAACATTATAATAAACCTGTTAAAACTTCTCTGGCTTGGTGTACTTGTCTGCATTTGGGTTCTATCCAGTTAAATCATAACAGTATGATCTGACCAACATGAACCCAGCAGACAGTAGCTCGGATACCACCCCAGAGTGCTCTCAAATTTGGACTGCCATAGCCAATCAGGGCATTCTACTTGGCCAACATGATACCCTGTTTAAGACGATTGCTGAGGACAGTCAGGTGCTGCTTAATCAGGTTCAATTACTCACCAATCAAGTGTCTGCCCTTGCTACCCCTTCAGCCCAGATCAGAGAGCCTTTTGTTCCTGCTCCAGAGCGCTATGACGGGAACATGGGAACCTGTGGCGATTTTTTGACTCAATGCTCGTTAGTGTTTGAACAACAGCCCCTCACCTACGCCTCAGAAAGAGCTCGTATTGCCTACCTTATCAACTCTACTAGCGGTTCCGCTCGTGCCTGGGGATCCGCGGTCTGGGAGAGTCAGTCGGACATTTGCAACGCTTACGTGGCCTTCACCACGGAGATGAGGAAGGTTTTTGACCACCCCGTACGAGGCAAGGAGGCTGCGAAACGGTTGTTTTCTCTTCGGCAGGGGGCTCGTAGTGTGGCGGAGATGGCAGTGGAGTTTCGGACTTTAGCAGCAGTGAGTGGTTGGAATGACGAGGCATTACAAGGAGTGTTCATCAATGCTTTGTCTGAGATTTTAAAGGATGAATTGGTGTCATATGATGAATCGCCTACGCTGGATAATCTTATTTCACTCACTATCAGGTTGGATAATCGGATTCGGGAGCGCCGCGGGAGAGGAGTGTTAGTTCCATTCTGTCATCAACAAACTCCTCCCTGCATCTTCCCTACGGAGAGAGCCGTGTCTTCCCGAAGTCGATACGAGGAGCACTGAACCCGAGCCATGGAGGTGGGTCGGCACGGTTGTCCTCAGAGGAGCGTGCACGCCGTATTCAGGCTCGGGTCTGCCTGTATTGTGGAGAAGCTGGTCATTTCGTTCCTTCCTGCCCAGTTCGGTCCGGGAAAAGGGCCGGCTCATCATTTATGGGAGAAGTTTTGGTGAGCCGAGCAGCGGATTCTTCCTCTTCTCCCCGCATTCTGCTCCAGGCATCCCTCCAGTGGCAGTCCCAGAATTTCTCTGTTAGTGCGCTGATTGACTCTGGTGCCGACGAAAGCTTTTGGATAGAGAGTGGGCTCAACAAATGGATTTGGAGACTGTTCCTATGGACTGTCCGCTGCAGGCTAAGGGTCTAAATGGACAATTGTTGACCCGCATTACCCATCAGACTGTTCCTGTTTGTCTTAGAGTGTCGGGAAATCATCAGGAGAACATTCAATTCCATATTATCGACTGCCCACAGACTCCCTGGTCCTTGGTATCCCCTGGCTCATAAGACACAATCCACACATTGATCGGGTGACAGGTAGCATTGTTTCATGGAGCACATTTTGTCATGTGAATTGTTTGTGTTCTGCTCAGACTCCTGCCAGTACTGTGCCTCAACCTCCACTGGAGTCCATGGATCTTTCTGCTGTTCCTGACGCGTATCATGACCTGGCATCCGTTTTCTGCAAACACAGAGCTACTTCTCTTCCTCCTCACCGGCCTTACGACTGCGCCATTGACCTCCAGCCAGGAGCCCCGCTCCCCAGCAGTCGCCTGTACAATCTCTCCCGGCCGGAGACGGAGGCTATGGAGAACTACATTCGGGACTCCTTGGCGGCAGGTATTATGCGTCCTTCCTCGTCACCTGTAGGAGCGGGATTCTTTTTTGTTGCTAAGAAGGATAAGACCCTCAGACCCTGTATTGATTACCGTGGACTTAACAACATCACCATTAAGAACAAGTATTCTCTGCCTTTGATTAATTCTGCTTTTCCCCTCCTTCATGGTGCTACCATCTTTACGAAACTGGATCTACGAAATGCGTATCACCTGGTGCGCATTCGTAAAGGGTGATGAATGGAAGACTGCCTTCAACACACCCTTGGGACATTTTGAGTATCTGGTCATGCCTTTTGGTTTGTCTAATGCCCCTGCTGTTTTTCAGGCACTAGTCAATGATGTCCTTCGGGACATGTTGAATCGGTTTTGTTTTTGTCTATCTGGATGATATCCTGATTTTCTCAGAGTCCTCCCAGGAACATGAACTGCATGTGCGCCAGGTGTTGCAAAGGTTGTTGGAGAACAAACTGTTTGTGAAGATGGAGAAATGTGAATTTCATGTGTCTGAGACCTCTTTTTTGGGTTACATCATAGCTCAGGGGAGCTGCGGATGGACTCAGCTAAGATCTCTGCTGTCACGGACTGGCCAGCTCCCTCTACCCGCAAAACAACTTCAACGATTCCTGGGGTTTGCGAACTTCTACAGGAGGTTCATCAAGGACTACAGCCGCATTGCGGCGCCACTCACCGCTCTCACCTCCATCTCACGACCGTTCGCTTGGAATGAAGGGCCGAATCAGCGTTCGAAGAACTGAAACATCGCTTCGCCTCGGCTCCCATTCTGATGCAGCCGGACCCGACCGCCAGTTTGTCGTGGAGGTGGATGCATCCGACACTGGGGTAGGTGCAGTGTTGTCACAACGTTCTCCTGAAGATAACAAACTGCATCCCTGTGCTTTTCTCTCAAGGAAGCTTTCTCAGGCAGAGAGGAATTATGATGTTGGAAATGCGGAACTGCTCGCCGTTAAGCTGGCTCTCGAGAGTGGCGACATTGGTTGAGGGGGGCGGAACAACCCTTCATCGTTTGGACGGATCACAAGAATCTGGCTTACCTCCAGTCAGCTAAGCAGCTCAACCCCGTCCAAGCCAGGTGGGCACTATTTTTTGGGAGATTCAATTTTTCTCTGTCTTACCGTCCTGGGTCACGTAACGTCAAGCCTGACGCCCTGTCTCGTGTTCATTCGGCTGTTGATACTGGTAGTAACCCTGAACCCATTTTGCCTCCTACCTGCAGTATTGCAGTCATTACATGTGACATCGAGGGGATTGTTAGACAGGCTCAACATCATCAAGCTGACCCTGGGGAGGCGGCCCTCCTAACCGGATGTTTGTCCCTGAGTCTGCTCGCTCCCAGGTACTTCAGTGGGCTCACTTTCGTCTCCCCTTACCTGTCACCCTGGAGTTTCGCGGACCCTTGACTTTGTGCGACGGAAGTTCTGGTGGGCCACGATGGAGGCGGACACTCGAGCCTTCATTGCTGCTTGTACGGTCTGTGCACGGC
This sequence comes from Coregonus clupeaformis, assembly GCF_020615455.1. Taxonomy (NCBI): domain Eukaryota; kingdom Metazoa; phylum Chordata; class Actinopteri; order Salmoniformes; family Salmonidae; genus Coregonus; species Coregonus clupeaformis. Next base: position 38,619 of record NW_025534352.1, on the reverse strand, counting down.
AGTAAAAACTCCACCCAGGCCAGCGCTGGTCATCTACGACCTCTGCCAATACCCAGCCGGCCCTGGTCGCATATCGCTATGGATTTTGTCACTGGACTTCCCCCTCATCTGGTAAGACTGTAATTCTTACGGTGATTGATCGTTTTTCTAAGTTTGCTCATTTTTTGGCCCTACCTAAACTGCCCACTGCCAGAGAGACGGCTGATATTTTGGTTGAACATGTGTTCCGCTCTCATGGTCTACCCACGGATATTGTCTCCGACAGGGGTCCCCAGTTTGTCTCCCAGGTGTGGAAAGCTTTCTGCAAAGCTTTGGGCATTACATCCAGCCTGTCCTCTGGATATCACCCCCAGACCAACGGGCAAGCCGAGAGAGCGAACCAGGAGATGGAGACCGCACTTCGCTGTGTCACTGGGTCTAACCCTGGGTCATGGAGCTCCATGCTTCCCTGGGTGGAATATGCTCATAACACCTTGACTAACGCTTCCTCTGGTTTGTCTCCGTTTCTGTGTGCTCTGGGTTATCAACCTCCCCTGTTCCCTTCCCAAGAGAGGGAACTTGCGGTACCCTCGGTGCAGTCCCACATGCGCCGCTGCTTCAAGGTCTGGAGGAAGGCCAGGGTAGCTCTGTCCCGAAGCTTCGGCGTACATGCAGAGGCAAGCCAACCGTCACCGGTCCCAGGCTCCCGTTTACTCTCCTGGTCAAGAGGTATGGCTTAAGTCACGTGACCTTCCATTGAAGTGGAGTCTAAGAAGATGGCGCCTCGTTTTTATAGGACCGTTCAAGATACTGTCTATTGTTAACCCCTGCGCGGTTAAGCTACAGCTTCCTGCCTCCCCTACGGGTTCATTCCCACCTTTCATGTTTCCCAGATCAAGCCTGTGTCGGTTAGCCCTTTGTGCCCGCCCTCTCGTCCCCCTCCTCCGCCCAAGATCGTGGGTGGGGTCCTGTCTACACTGTCCGGCGACTTCTGGATGTTCGCCGCCGGGGTCGTGGTTTCCATTACCTGGTGGATTGGGAGGGTTATGGTCCTGAGGAACGTTCCTGGGTGCCCAGGAGCTTCATTGTGGATCCTGCTCTGGTTCGTGAGTTTCATCGGTTACATCCCTGATAAACCCTGTCGGGCCGCCAGGTGGCGTCCGTAGAGGGGGGTACTGTTAGGCCTACTGCTGCTAGGTAGCTCTCTCTGCTCTCCCCCTCCCCTCTGTCTGTCCTTGATTGCAGGAGTGAAGTCTGGTGTGCGGGAGTCAGGGTTCCAGCTGCAGCTCATTCACCATAATCACCTCAGCCCTTTAAGACCCGGTCAAACTTGCCACTCATCGTCAGATCATAGTCAAGACAACCATATATTTGGAACCTGACTCCTGCCTCCGCTTCACTCCTGCCACCACCATCCTGCTCTTCACTATCGGGCCTCTCCTTTGGACTCACCACGGACACTAGGACATTACGGTACCACACCTGCCCTGACCTGGATCTGTACCCTCCCTGTAACCTGGACTTGCTCTTCCCCATTTATTGGAAACCTGGACTATTGAACATTATAATAAACCTGTTAAAACTTCTCTGGCTTGGTGTACTTGTCTGCATTTGGGTTCTATCCAGTTAAATCATAACAATACAGCTCTCTTCCTAACACTATATTCTAACCTATACAGCTATCTACCTAACACTTTGTTCTAACCTATACAGCTCTCTCCCTAACACTCTGTTCTAACCTATACAGCTCTCTACCTAACACTGATCTAACCTATACAGCTCTCTTCCTAACACTCTGTTCTAACCTATACACTCTCTACCTAACACTCTGTTCTAACCCTATACAGCTCTCTACCTAACACTCTGATCTAACCTATAAAGCTCTCTTCCTAACACTTCTGTTCTAACCTATACAGCTTCTTCCTAACACTCTATTCTAACCTATAAAGCTCTCTACCTAACACTCTGTTCTAACCTATACAGCTCTCTACCTAACACTCTGATCTAACCTATACAGCTCTCTACCTAAAACTCTGATCTAACCTGTACAGCTCTCTACCTAACACTCTGATCTAACCTATACAGCTTCTCTACCTAACACTCTGTTCTAACCTATACAGCTCTCTACCTAACACTCTGTTCTAACCTATACAGCTCTCTACCTAACACTCTGTTCTAACCTATACAGCTCTCTACCTAACACTGATCTAACCTATACAGCTCTCTTCCTAACACTTTGTTCTAACCTATACAGCTCTCTACCTAACACTCTGTTCTAACCTATACAGCTCTCTACCTAACACTCTGATCTAACCTATACAGCTCTCTACCTAACACTCTGTCTAACCTATACAGCTCTCTTTCTAACACTCTGTCTAACCTATACAGCTCTCTTCCCAACACTCTGATCTAACCTATACAGCTCTCTACCTAACACACTGATCTAACCTATACAGCTCTCTACCTAACACTCTGTTCTAACCTATACAGCTCTCTACCTAACACTCTGTTCTAACCCTATACAGCTCTCTACCTAACACTCTGTTCTAACCTATACAGCTCTCTACCTAACACTCTGATCTAACCTATACAGCTTTCTACCTAACACTCTGTTCTAACCTATACAGCTCTCTTCCTAACACTCTGTTCTAACCTATACAGCTTCTCTACCTAACACTCTGTTCTAACCTATACAGCTCTCTACCTAACACTCTGTTCTAACCTATACAGCTCTCTACCTAACACTCTGTTCTAACCTATACAGCTCTCTTCCTAACACTTCTGTTCTAACCTATACAGCTTTCTACCTAACACTCTGTTCTAACCTATACAGCTCTCTACCTAACACTCTGTTCTAACCTATACAGCTCTCTACCTAACACTTCTGTTTCTAACCTATACAGCTTTCTACCTAACACTCTGTTCTAACCTATACAGCTTTCTACCTAACACTCTGTTCTAACTCTATACAGCTCTTTACCTAACACTCTGTTCTAACCTATACAGCTCTCTTCCTAACACTCTGTTCTAACCTATACAGCTCTCTACCTAACACTCTGTTCTAACCTATACAGCTTTCTACCTAACACTTGATCTAACCTATACAGCTTTCTACCTAACACTTTGTTCTAACCTATACAGCTTTCTACCTAACACTCTGTTTCTAACCTATACAGCTTTTCTACCTAACACTTCTGTTCTAACCTATACAGTTTCTCTACCTAACACTTCTGTTCTAACCTATACAGCTTTCTACCTAACACTTTGTTCTAACCTATACAGCTCTCTACCTAACACTCTGTTCTAACCTATACAGCTTCTCTTTCCTAACACTCTGTTCTAACCTATACAGCTTTCTTCCTAACACTCTGTTCTAACCTATACAGCTCTCTACCTAACACTCTGTTCTAACCTATACAGCTCTCTACCTAACACTCTGTTCTAACCTATACAGCTCTCTACCTAACACTCTGATCTAACCTATACAGCTCTCTTCCTAACACTCTGTTCTAACCTATACAGCTCTCTACCTAACACTCTGTTCTAACCTATACAGTTTCTTCCTAACACTCTGTTCTAACCTATACAGCTCTCTTCCTAACACTCTGTTCTAACCTATACAGTTTCTACCTAACACTCTGTTCTAACCTATACAGCTCTCTACCTAACACTCTGATCTAACTCTATACAGCTCCTCTCCTAACACTCTGTTCTAACCTATACAGCTTTCTACCTAACACTCTGTTCTAACCTATACAGCTCTTCTACCTAACACTCTGTTCTAACCTATACAGCTCTCTTCCTAACACTCTGTTCTAACTCTATACAGCTTTCTACCTAACACTCTGTTCGAACTCTATACAGCTTTCTACCTAACACTTGTTTCTAACCTATACAGCTCCCTTCCTAACACTTCTGTTCTAACCTATACAGCTTTCTACCTAACACTCTGTTCTAACCTATACAGCTTTCTACCTAACACTCTGTTCTAACCTATACAGCTTTCTTCCTAACACTCTGTTCTAACTCTATACAGCTCTCTACCTAACACTCTGTTCTAACTTATACAGCTTTCTACCTAACACTCTGTTCTAACCTATACAGCTCTCTTCCTAACACTTTGTTCTAACTCTATACAGCTTTTCTACCTAACACTCTGTTCTAACCTATACAGCTTTCTACCTAACACTCTGTTCTAACCTATACAGCTCTCTTCCTAACACTCTGTTCTAACTTATACAGCTTCTACCTAACACTCTGTTCTAACCTATACAGCTTCTCTACCTAACACTCTGATCTAACCTATACAGCTTTCTACCTAACACTCTGTTCTAACCTATACAGCTCTCTACCTAACACTCTGTTCTAACCTATACAGCTTTCTACCTAACACTCTGATCTAACCTATACAGCTCTCTACCTAACACTCTGTTCTAACCTATACAGCTCTCTTCCTAACACTCTGTTCTAACCTATACAGCTTTCTACCTAACACTCTGTTCTAACCTATACAGCTTCTTCCTAACACTTGTTCTAACCTATACAGCTCTCTCTCCTAACACTCTGTTCTAACCTATACAGCTTCTACCTAACACTCTGTTCTAACCTATACAGCTCTCTACCTAACACTTGTTCTAACCTATACAGCTCTCTTCCTAACACTCTGTTCTAACCTATACAGTTTCTCTACCTAACACTCTGTTCTAACCTATACAGCTCCTACCTAACACTCTGTTCTAACCTATACAGCTTTCTTCCTAACACTCTGTTTCTAACTTATACAGTTTCTTTCCTAACACTCTGTTCTAACCTATACAGCTTCTATCCTAACACTCTGTTCTAACTTATACAGTTTTCTACCTAACACTCTGTTCTAACCTATACAGCTTCTTCCTAACACTCTGTTTCTAACCTATACAGTTTCTCTACCTAACACTCTGTTCTAACCTATACAGTTTCTACCTAACACTCTGTTCTAACCTATACAGCTCTCTTCCTAACACTTTGTTCTAACCTATACAGCTCTCTTCCTAACACTCTGTTCTAACCTATACAGCTTTCTTCCTAACACTTTGTTCTAACTCTATACAGCTTCTACTTCCTAACACTCTGTTCTAACCTATACAGCTTCTCTACCTAACACTCTGTTCTAACCTATACAGCTCTCTACCTAACACTTGATCTAACCTATACAGCTTTCTTCCTAACACTTGTTCTAACTCTATACAGCTTTCTACCTAACACTCTGTTCTAACCTATACAGCTTTCTACCTAACACTCTGTTCTAACCTATACAGCTCCCTTCCTAACACTTTGTTCTAACCTATACAGCTTTCTACCTAACACTCTGTTCTAACCTATACAGCTCTCTTCCTAACACTCTGTTCTAACCTATACAGCTCTCTTCCTAACACTCTGTTCTAACCTATACAGCTTCTACCTAACACTTCTGTTCTAACTCTATACAGCTTTCTACCTAACACTCTGATCTAACCTATACAGCTTTCTACCTAACACTCTGTTCTAACCTATACAGCTTCTACCTAACACTCTGTTCTAACCTATACAGCTCTCTACCTAACACTCTGTTCTAACCTATACAGCTTTCTACCTAACACTTTGTTCTAACTTATACAGCTTCTTCCTAACACTCTGTTCTAACTTATACAGCTCTCTTCCTAACACTCTGTTCTAACCTATACAGCTTTCTACCTAACACTCTGTTCTAACCTATACAGCTTTCTACCTAACACTTGATCTAACCTATACAGCTCTCTTCCTAACACTCTGTTCTAACCTATACAGCTCTCTTCCTAACACTCTGTTCTAACCTATACAGCTCTCTTCCTAACACTCTGTTCTAACCTATACAGCTTTCTACCTAACACTCTGATTCTAACCTATACAGCTTTTTACCTAACACTCTGTTCTAACTCTATACAGCTCTCTACCTAACACTTTGTTCTAACCTATACAGCTCTCTACCTAACACTCTGTTCTAACCTATACAGTTTCTTCCTAACACTTTGTTCTAACTCTATACAGCTTTCTACCTAACACTCTGTTCTAACTCTATACAGTTTCTACCTAACACTCTGTTCTAACCTATACAGCTTCTCTACCTAACACTCTGATCTAACCTATACAGCTCTTTACCTAACACTTGATTCTAACCTATACAGCTTTCTTCCTAACACTTGTTCTAACCTATACAGCTTTCTACTCTAACACTCTGTTCTAACCTATACAGCTTTCTACCTAACACTCTGTTTCTAACCTATACAGCTTTCTACCTAACACTCTGTTCTAACCTATACAGCTTCTTCCTAACACTCTGTTCTAACTTATACAGCTTTCTACCTAACACTCTGTTCTAACTCTATACAGCTTTCTTCCTAACACTCTGATTTCTAACCTATACAGCTCTCTACCTAACACTCTGTTCTAACCTATACAGTTTCTCTACCTAACACTCTGTTCTAACCTATACAGCTCTTCTACCTAACACTTTGTTCTAACCTATACAGCTTTCTACCTAACACTTGTTTCTAACCTATACAGTTTCTTCCTAACACTTCTGTTCTAACTCTATACAGCTTTCTACCTAACACTCTGTTTCTAACTTATACAGTTTCTACCTAACACTTTGTTTCTAACCCTATACAGCTTTCTTCCTAACACTCTGTTCTAACTTATACAGCTTTCTTCCTAACACTCTGTTTCTAACTCTATACAGCTTTTACCTAACACTCTGTTCTAACCTATACAGCTCTCTACCTAACACTTGATCTAACTTATACAGCTTTCTTCCTAACACTCTGTTCTAACCTATACAGCTTCTACCTAACACTCTGATCTAACCTATACAGCTCTCTACCTAACACTCTGTTCTAACCTATACAGTCTCTTCCTAACACTCTGTTCTAACCTATACAGCTCTCTTCCTAACACTTTGTTCTAACCTATACAGCTTCTACCTAACACTCTGTTCTAACCTATACAGCTCTCTACCTAACACTCTGTTCTAACTTATACAGCTCTCTACCTAACACTTGTTCTAACTTATACAGCTCTCTACCTAACACTCTGTTCTAACCTATACAGCTTTCTACCTAACACTTTGTTCTAACTCTATACAGCTTCTTCTACCTAACACTTGTTCTAACTTATACAGCTTTCTTCCTAACACTTGTTTCTAACCTATACAGTCTTTTTCCTAACACTTTGTTCTAACCTATACAGCTTTTCTACCTAACACTCTGTTCTAACTCTATACAGCTCTCTACCTAACACTCTGATTTCTAACCTATACAGCTTCTTCCTAACACTCTGTTCTAACTCTATACAGCTCTCTACCTAACACTTGTTCTAACTCTATACAGCTCTTCTACCTAACACTCTGTTCTAACCTATACAGTTTCTTCCTAACACTTTGTTCTAACCTATACAGTTTCTACCTAACACTCTGTTCTAACCTATACAGCTTCTTTCCTAACACTTCTGTTCTAACTCTATACAGCTTTTTCCTAACACTCTGTTCTAACCTATACAGCTTCTTACCTAACACTTGTTCTAACCTATACAGCTCTTTCTACCTAACACTTGATCTAACCTATACAGCTTTCTACTCTAACACTCTGTTCTAACCTATACAGTTTTCTACCTAACACTCTGATTCTAACTCTATACAGCTTTCTACCTAACACTTTGATTCTAACCTATACAGCTTCTACCTAACACTTGTTTCTAACTTTATACAGCTTCTTTCCTAACACTCTGTTCTAACCTATACAGCTTTCTACCTAACACTTGTTCTAACTCTATACAGCTTTCTACCTAACACTTGTTCTAACCTATACAGCTCTCTTCCTAACACTTTGTTCTAACCTATACAGCTCTCTACCTAACACTCTGTTCTAACCTATACAGCTTCTACCTAACACTCTGTTCTAACTCTATACAGCTTTTCTACCTAACACTCTGTTCTAACCTATACAGCTCTCTTCCTAACACTTTGTTCTAACTCTATACAGTTTCTTTTCCTAACACTTGTTCTAACCTATACAGTTTTCTACCTAACACTCTGTTCTAACCTATACAGCTTTCTACCTAACACTCTGTTCTAACCTATACAGCTTTCTTCCTAACACTTGTTTCTAACTCTATACAGCTTTCTACCTAACACTTTGTTCTAACCTATACAGCTTTCTACCTAACACTTGTTCTAACCTATACAGCTTTCTTCCTAACACTTTGTTCTAACTCTATACAGCTTCTACCTAACACTCTGTTCTAACTCTATACAGCTTTCTACCTAACACTTGTTCCAACCTATACAGCTCTCTTCCTAACACTTTGTTCTAACTCTATACAGTCTTCTACCTAACACTTTGTTCTAACCTATACAGCTTTTCTACCTAACACTCTGTTCTAACCTATACAGCTTTCTACCTAACACTTGTTCTAACTCTATACAGCTTCTACCTAACACTTTGTTCTAACCTATACAGCTTTTCTACCTAACACTTTGTTCTAACCTATACAGCTCTCTACCTAACACTCTGTTCTAACCTATACAGCTTTTACCTAACACTTTGTTCTAACTTATACAGCTCTCTACCTAACACTTGTTCTAACTCTATACAGTTTTCTACCTAACACTTGTTCTAACCTATACAGCTTTCTTTCCTAACACTTTGTTCTAACTTATACAGCTTTCTACCTAACACTTGTTCTAACCTATACAGCTCTCCTCCTAACACTTTCTAACCTATACAGCTTCTTCCTAACACTCTGTTTCTAACCTATACAGCTTTCTTACCTAACACTCTGTTCTAACCTATACAGCTTCTACCTAACACTTGTTCTAACCTATACAGCTTTCTTCCTAACACTCTGTTCTAACCTATACAGCTTCTACCTAACACTTGTTCTAACTCTATACAGTTTCTCCTAACACTCTGTTCTAACTATACAGCTTTCTACCTAACACTTGTTTCTAACCTATACAGCTTTTCTACCTAACACTCTGTTCTAACCTATACAGCTTTCTTCCTAACACTTTGTTCTAACTTATACAGCTCTCTACCTAACACTCTGTTCTAACTTATACAGCTTTCTCCTAACACTTTGTTCTAACCTATACAGTTTCTACCTAACACTCTGTTCTAACCTATACAGCTCTCTTCCTAACACTCTGTTCTAACCTATACAGCTCTCTTCCTAACACTTGTTCTAACCTATACAGCTTCTCTACCTAACACTCTGTTCTAACCTATACAGTTTTCTACCTAACACTCTGATTCTAACCTATACAGCTCTTCTACCTAACACTTGATCTAACTCTATACAGCTCTCTTTTCCTAACACTTTGTTCTAACCTATACAGTTTTTCTACCTAACACTCTGTTCTAACCTATACAGCTTCTACCTAACACTCTGTTCTAACCTATACAGCTCTCTTCCTAACACTTTGTTCTAACCTATACAGTTTTCTACCTAACACTCTGTTCTAACTCTATACAGCTCTCTACCTAACACTCTGTTCTAACCCTATACAGCTTCTACCTAACACTCTGATCTAACCTATACAGCTTCTTTCCTAACACTCTGATTCTAACCTATACAGCTTCTACCTAACACTTGTTCTAACCTATACAGCTTTCTACCTAACACTCTGTTCTAACCTATACAGCTTCTTCCTAACACTCTGTTCTAACCTATACAGCTTTCTTCCTAACACTTGTTCTAACCTATACAGCTTTCTACCTAACACTCTGTTCTAACTTATACAGCTTTTCTACCTAACACTCTGTTCTAACTCTATACAGTTTTCTACCTAACACTTGTTCTAACTCTATACAGCTTTTTTCCTAACACTTTGTTCTAACCTATACAGCTTTCTTCCTAACACTTTGTTCTAACCTATACAGTTTTCTACCTAACACTCTGTTCTAACTTATACAGCTTTCTACCTAACACTCTGTTCTAACTTATACAGTTCTTTACCTAACACTTGTTTCTAACTCTATACAGCTTTCTACCTAACACTTGTTCTAACTCTATACAGTTTTCTACCTAACACTTGTTCTAACCTATACAGCTTTCTACCTAACACTCTGTTCTAACTCTATACAGTTTTCTACCTAACACTTGTTCTAACCTATACAGCTTCCTTCCTAACACTCTGTTCTAACCTATACAGCTCTCTTTACCTAACACTTTGTTTCTAACTTATACAGCTTTCTACCTAACACTCTGTTCTAACCTATACAGCTTTCTTCCTAACACTTTGTTCTAACCTATACAGCTTTCTACCTAACACTCTGTTCTAACCTATACAGCTTTCTTCCTAACACTTTGTTCTAACTCTATACAGCTCTCTTCCTAACACTCTGTTCTAACCTATACAGTCTCTCTACCTAACACTTTGTTCTAACCTATACAGCTTTCTACCTAACACTTGTTCTAACTCTATACAGTTTTCTACCTAACACTTGATCTAACCTATACAGCTTTTTCCTAACACTTTGTTCTAACTCTATACAGCTTTCTACCTAACACTTGTTCTAACTCTATACAGCTTTCTACCTAACACTCTGTTCTAACTCTATACAGCTTCTTCCTAACACTCTGTTCTAACCTATACAGCTTTCCTCCTAACACTCTGTTCTAACCTATACAGTTTTCTACCTAACACTTGTTCTAACCTATACAGTTTCTTTACCTAACACTCTGTTTCTAACTCTATACAGCTTTCTACCTAACACTCTGATCTAACCTATACAGCTTCTACCTAACACTTCTGTTTCTAACCTATACAGCTTTCTACCTAACACTTTGTTCTAACCTATACAGTTTCTTTCCTAACACTTGTTCTAACCTATACAGTTTTCTACCTAACACTCTGTTTCTAACTTATACAGCTTCTACCTAACACTCTGTTCTAACCTATACAGCTTTCTACCTAACACTTGTTCTAACTTATACAGCTTTCTACCTAACACTTGTTCTAACTCTATACAGCTTTCTTTCCTAACACTCTGTTCTAACCTATACAGCTTTCTTCCTAACACTTGTTCTAACCTATACAGCTTTTCTCCTAACACTTTGTTCTAACCTATACAGCTTTCTACCTAACACTTTGTTCTAACTCTATACAGCTCTCTACCTAACACTTGTTCTAACCTATACAGCTTTCTACCTAACACTTGTTCTAACCTATACAGTTTCTACCTAACACTTGTTCTAACCTATACAGTTTCTACCTAACACTTGATCTAACCTATACAGCTTCTTCCCTAACACTCTGTTCTAACCTATACAGCTTCTTACCTAACACTTTGTTCTAACCTATACAGTTTTCTACCTAACACTTGTTCTAACCTATACAGTTTCTACCTAACACTTTGATCTAACCTATACAGCTTTTTTCCTAATACTCTGTTCTAACCTATACAGCTTTCTTCCTAACACTTTGTTCTAACTTATACAGCTTTCTACCTAACACTCTGTTCTAACCTATACAGTTTCTACCTAACACTTGTTCTAACCTATACAGCTTCTACCTAACACTTGATTCTAACCTATACAGTTTTCTACCTAACACTCTGTTCTAACTCTATACAGCTTTCTACCTAACACTCTGTTCTAACCTATACAGCTTTCTACCTAACACTTGTTCTAACCTATACAGCTTTCTACCTAACACTCTGTTCTAACCTTATACAGCTTTTACCTAATACTTGTTTCAACCTATACAGTTTTCTACCTAACACTCTGTTCTAACTTATACAGTTTCTACCTAACACTCTGTTCTAACCTATACAGCTTCTACCTAACACTTTGTTCTAACCTATACAGCTCTTTACCTAACACTTTGATTCTAACTCTATACAGCTTCTTCCTAACACTTGTTCTAACTCTATACAGCTCTCTACCTAACACTCTGTTCTAACTCTATACAGCTTCTACCTAACACTCTGTTCTAACCTATACAGTTTTCTTCCTAACACTCTGTTCTAACTCTATACAGCTTCTACCTAACACTTGTTCTAACTTATACAGCTCTTTCCTAACACTTGTTCTAACCTATACAGTTTCTTTACCTAACACTCTGTTCTAACCTATACAGCTTCTACCTAACACTCTGTTCTAACTTATACAGCTTTCTACCTAACACTTTGTTCTAACCTATACAGCTTTCTACCTAACACTCTGTTCTAACTCTATACAGTCTCTTTCCTAACACTCTGTTCTAACCTATACAGTCTCTTCCTAACACTTGTTCTAACTTATACAGCTTTCTACCTAACACTTGTTTCTAACTTATACAGTTTTTACCTAACACTTTGTTCTAACTTATACAGCTTTCTTTCCTAACACTTGTTCTAACTCTATACAGTTTTCTACCTAACACTTGTTCTAACTTATACAGCTTTTCTACTCTAACACTTTGTTTCTAACTTATACAGCTTTCTCCTAACACTTGTTTCTAACTTATACAGCTTTTACCTAACACTTGTTCTAACCTATACAGCTTCTACTCTAACACTTCGATCTAACTTTATACAGTTTTCTACCTAACACTTGTTCTAACTCTATACAGCTTCTACCTAACACTTGTTCTAACTTATACAGCTTCTACCTAACACTTTGTTTCTAACTCTATACAGCTTTCTACCTAACACTCTGTTTCTAACTCTATACAGCTTTTTTCCTAACACTTCTGTTCTAACCTATACAGCTTCTTTACCTAACACTCTGTTCTAACCTATACAGTTTTCTACCTAACACTCTGATTCTAACCTATACAGCTTCTTCCTAACACTTTGTTCTAACTTATACAGCTTCTTCCTAACACTCTGTTCTAACCTATACAGCTTTCTACCTAACACTTGTTCTAACCTATACAGTTTCTACCTAACACTTGTTCTAACCTATACAGCTTCTTTTCCTAACACTTGTTCTAACCTATACAGCTCTCTACCTAACACTCTGTTCTAACCTATACAGCTCCTTACCTAACACTCTGTTCTAACCTATACAGCTCTTCTACCTAACACTCTGTTCTAACTCTATACAGCTTCTTTCCTAACACTTTGTTCTAACTCTATACAGCTTCTACCTAACACTTGTTCTAACTCTATACAGTTTCTACCTAACACTCTGTTCTAACTTATACAGCTTCTACCTAACACTTCTGTTCTAACCTATACAGCTTTTCTCCTAACACTTGATCTAACCTATACAGCTTTCTACCTAACACTTGTTTCTAACCTTATACAGTTTTCTACCTAACACTCTGTTCTAACCTATACAGCTTTTACCTAACACTTGTTCTAACTTTATACAGCTTTCTACCTAACACTTGTTCTAACTCTATACAGCTTCTCTTCCTAACACTTTGTTCTAACTTATACAGCTTCTTTACCTAACACTTTGTTCTAACTTATACAGCTTTCTCTCTAACACTCTGTTCTAACTTATACAGTTTTCTACCTAACACTCTGATTTCTAACTTATACAGCTTCTTTACCTAACACTCTGTTCTAACCTATACAGCTTCTCTACCTAACACTTTGTTCTAACCTATACAGCTTCTACCTAACACTTGTCTCTAACTCATACAGCTTCTTCCTAACACTTGTTCTAACCTATACAGCTTCTTCCTAACACTTGTTCTAACTCTATACAGCTTTTTCCTAACACTTTGTTCTAACTTATACAGTTCCTCTACCTAACACTCTGTTCTAACCTATACAGCTTTCTACCTAACACTCTGTTCTAACCTATACAGCTTCTACCTAACACTCTGTTCTAACCTATACAGCTTCTTCCTAACACTCTGTTCTAACCTATACAGCTTCTACCTAACACTCTGTTCTAACTCTATACAGTTTCTCTTCCTAACACTCTGTTCTAACTTATACAGTTTTCTACCTAACACTCTGTTCTAACTTATACAGCTTTTTCCTAACACTTTGATCTAACCTATACAGCTTTCTTCTAACACTTGTTTCTAACTTTATACAGCTTTTCTAACACTCTGTTCTAACCTATACAGCTCTCTACCTAACACTTTGTTCTAACCTATACAGCTTCTACCTAACACTCTGTTCTAACTCTATACAGCTTCTTCCTAACACTCTGTTCTAACCTATACAGCTCTCTACCTAACACTCTGTTCTAACCTATACAGCTCTCTTACCTAACACTTGTTCTAACTCTATACAGCTTTCTACCTAACACTTTGTTCTAACCTATACAGCTCTCTACCTAACACTTTGTTCTAACCTATACAGCTCTCTACTCTAACACTCTGATTCTAACTCTATACAGCTTTCTTCCTAACACTTGTTCTAACTCTATACAGCTTTCTTCCTAACACTCTGTTCTAACTCTATACAGCTCTCTTCCTAACACTTTGTTCTAACCTATACAGCTTCTCTACCTAACACTTGTTCTAACTCTATACAGCTCTCTACCTAACACTCTGTTCTAACTTATACAGCTTTCTACCTAACACTTGATCTAACTCTATACAGTTTTTCCCCCTAACACTTGTTCTAACCTATACAGCTTTTTCCCTAACACTTGTTCTAACCTATACAGCTTCTTACTCTAACACTTGTCTAACTTATACAGCTTCTTCCTAACACTTTGTTCTAACTTATACAGCTTTCTACCTAACACTTCTGTTCTAACTCTATACAGTTTCTACCTAACACTTGTTTCTAACTTTATACAGTTTTTTCCTAACACTTTGTTCTAACCTATACAGCTTCTTCCTAACACTTGTTCTAACTTATACAGCTTTCTACCTAACACTTGTTCTAACCTATACAGCTTCTACTCTAACACTTCTGTTCTAACTCTATACAGCTTTCTACCTAACACTTGTTTCTAACTCTATACAGTTTTCTACCTAACACTCTGATCTAACTCTATACAGCTTTTTCCTAACACTTGATCTAACTTATACAGCTTTCTACCTAACACTTTGTTTCTAACTCTATACAGCTTTCTACCTAACACTCTGTTCTAACTCTATACAGCTTTCTACCTAACACTTGATCTAACCTATACAGCTTTCTACCTAACACTTTGTTTCTAACCTATACAGCTTTCTACCTAACACTTTGTTCTAACCTATACAGCTTTCTACCTAACACTTGTTCTAACTTATACAGCTTCTTCCTAACACTTTGTTCTAACTCTATACAGCTTTCTACCTAACACTTTGTTCCAACTCTATACAGCTTTCTCCTAACACTTGTTTCTAACTCTATACAGTCTCTTTACCTAACACTTGATTCTAACTTATACAGCTTTCTACCTAACACTTGTTCTAACTCTATACAGTTTCTCTACCTAACACTCTGTTCTAACCTATACAGCTTTCTACCTAACACTTGTTCTAACTCTATACAGCTTTACCTAATACTTGTTCTAACCTATACAGTTTTCTTCCTAACACTCTGTTCTAACTCTATACAGTTTCTACCTAACACTCTGTTCTAACCTATACAGCTTTCTACCTAACACTCTGTTCTAACTCTATACAGCTTTCTCCCTAACACTTTGTTCTAACCTATACAGCTTTCTTCTAACACTTTGTTCTAACCTATACAGCTTCTATCCTAACACTCTGTTCTAACCTATACAGCTTTCTACCTAACACTTGTTTTAACCTATACAGCTTCCTACCTAACACTTGTTCTAACTCTATACAGCTCTCTACCTAACACTTGATTCTAACTATACAGCTTCTACTCTAACACTTGTCTAACCTATACAGCTTCTTCCTAACACTTTGTTCTAACTTTATACAGCTTTTTCTACCTAACACTCTGTTCTAACTCTATACAGCTTTTACCTAACACTCTGTTCTAACCTATACAGTTTTCTACCTAACACTTTGTTCTAACCTATACAGCTTCTACCTAACACTTGATCTAACTTATACAGCTTTTACCTAACACTTTGTTTCCAACTTTATACAGTTTCTACCTAACACTTTGTTTCTAACCTATACAGTTTTTACCTAACACTTGTTTCTAACTTATACAGCTTTCTTCCTAACACTTTGTTCTAACTTATACAGCTTTCTCCTAACACTTTGTTTCTAACCTATACAGTTTTTTCCTAACACTTTGTTCTAACCTATACAGCTTTCTACCTAACACTTTGTTCTAACCTATACAGCTCTTTACCTAACACTTGTTCTAACTCTATACAGCTCTCTTCCTAACACTCTGTTCTAACCTATACAGCTTTCTACCTAACACTTTGTTCTAACCTATACAGCTCTCTACCTAACACTTTGTTCTAACTCTATACAGCTTTTTCCTAACACTTTGTTCTAACTCATACAGCTTTCTACCTAACACTCTGTTCTAACCTATACAGCTTTCTTCCTAACACTTGTTCTAACTTATACAGCTTCTCTTCCTAACACTTTTGTTCTAACCTATACAGCTTCTACCTAACACTCTGTTCTAACTCTATACAGCTTTCTACCTAACACTTGATCTAACTCTATACAGCTCTTTACCTAACACTTTGTTCTAACTCTATACAGTTTCTACCTAACACTTGTTCTAACTCTATACAGCTTTCTTTACCTAACACTTTTTCTAACTCTATACAGCTTCTACCTAACACTTGTTTCTAACCTATACAGTTTCTACCTAACACTTGTTTTAACTTATACAGTTTTCTACTTAACACTTTGATCTAACTCTATACAGCTTTCTACCTAACACTTGATCTAACTTATACAGCTTTCTACTAACACTTGTTTAACCTATACAGCTTTTCCTAACACTTGTTTCTAACTTATACAGCTTTTCCTAACACTTTGTTCTAACTTATACAGTTTCTTTACCTAACACTTGTTCTAACTCTATACAGTTTTCTTCCTAACACTCTGTTCTAACCTTATACAGTTTCTTTACTTCTAACACTTGATTTCTAACTTATACAGTTTTTTACCTAACACTTGTTCTAACTTATACAGTTTTCTACTTCAACACTTGTTCTAACTTTATACAGTTTTTACCTAACACTTCGTTTCAACTCTATACAGTTTCTTCCTAATACTTGTTCTAACCTATACAGCTTTCTACCTAACACTTTGTTCTAACTCTATACAGCTCTCTACCTAACACTTTGATCTAACTCTATACAGCTTCTCTTCCTAACACTTTGTTCTAACTCTATACAGCTCTCTACCTAACACTTGTTCTAACCTATACAGCTTTCTACCTAACACTTGATCTAACCTATACAGCTCTCTTTCCTAACACTCTGATCTAACCTATACAGCTTTCCTACCTAACACTTGTTCTAACCTATACAGCTTTTCTACCTAACACTTGTTCTAACCTATACAGCTTTCTTCCTAACACTTTGTTCTAACTTTATACAGCTTTCTTTACCTAACACTTTCTGTTCTAACCTATACAGCTTTCTACCTAACACTTTGTTCTAACCTTATACAGCTTTCTACCTAACACTTGATCTAACTCTATACAGCTTTCTCTTCCTAACACTCTGTTCTAACTTATACAGTTTTCTACCTAACACTTGTTCTAACCTATACAGCTTTTCTACCTAACACTTGTTCTAACCTATACAGCTTTCTACCTAACACTTTGTTCTAACCTATACAGCTTTCTTCCTAACACTTTGTTCTAACCTATACAGCTTTCTTCCTAACACTTTGTTCTAACTCTATACAGCTTTCTCTTCCTAACACTCTGTTCTAACCTATACAGCTTTCTACCTAACACTTGCTCTAACTTATACAGCTTCTACCTAACACTTGTTCTAACTCTATACAGTTTTTTCCTAACACTTTGTTCTAACTCTATACAGCTTTTCTACCTAACACTTGTTCTAACTCTATACAGTTTTCTACCTAACACTTGTGTTCTAACTCTATACAGCTTTTCCTAACACTTGTTCTAACTTTATACAGTTTCTACTCTAACACTTGTTTCTAACTTATACAGCTTCTCTACCCTAACACTTGATCTAACTTATACAGTTTTTACCTAACACTTGATTCTAACTTATACAGTTTCTTTCCTAACACTTGTTCTAACTCTATACAGTTTTTACCTAACACTTGTTCTAACCTATACAGCTTTCTACTTCTAATACTTTGATTTCTAACTTATACAGCTTTCCTAACACTTGTTTCTAACTTTATACAGTTTCTTCTAACACTTGTTCTAACCTATACAGCTTTCTACCTAACACTTCTGTTCTAACTTATACAGTTTCTTCCTAACACTTGTTTCTAACTCTATACAGCTTTTTCTACCTAACACTTGATCTAACTTATACAGCTTTCTACCTAACACTTGATCTAACTCTATACAGCTTTCTTCCTAACACTTGTTTTAACTCTATACAGCTTTCTTACCTAACACTTGTTCTAACTCTATACAGTTTTCTACCTAATACTTGTTCTAACTCATACAGTTCTACTTCTAACACTTGTATCTAACTTATACAGTTTTTACCTAACACTTGTTTCTAATTCTTATACAGCTTCTTTCTAATACTTTGTTTCAATTTATACAGTTTTTTACCTAACACTTTGTTCTAACTTTATACAGTTTCTTTTCCTAACACTTTGTTCTAACTTATACAGCTTCTACCTAACACTTTGATCTAACTTTATACAGTTTTCTACCTAACACTTGTTCTAACTTATACAGTTTTTCTTCCTAACACTTCTGTTCTAACTTTATACAGTTTTTACCTAACACTTTGTTCTAACTTTATACAGCTTTTTTACCTAACACTTTGTTTCTAACTCTATACAGCTTTTTTCCTAACACTTGATTTCAACCTTATACAGCTTCTTCACTCTAACACTTGTTTCTAACTCTATACAGTTTCTTTTCTCTAACACTTTGTTCTAACTTATACAGCTTTCTACCTAACACTTGTTCCTAACTTATACAGCTTTCTTCCTAACACTTTGTTCTAACTCTATACAGTTTCTACCTAACACTTTGTTCTAACTCTATACAGTTTTCTACCTAACACTTCTGATCTAACTCTATACAGCTTTCTACCTAACACTTGCTCTAACTCTATACAGCTTTTTCCTAATACTTGATCTAACCTATACAGCTTTTACCTAACACTTTCGTTCTAACTTATACAGCTTTCTACCTAACACTTGATTTAACCTATACAGTTTCTTTACCTAACACTTGATTTCTAACTTATACAGCTTTTCACTCTAACACTTCTGATCTAACTTATACAGTTTTTCTACCTAACACTTGTTCTAACTCTATACAGCTTTCTTCCTAACACTTTGTTCTAACCTATACAGCTTTTTCCTAACACTTTGTTCTAACCTATACAGTTTCTACCTAACACTTTGTTCTAACTTATACAGTTTTCTACCTAACACTTTGTTCTAACTTATACAGCTTTCTACTCTAACACTTTGATCTAACTTATACAGCTTTTTACCTAACACTTTGATTCTAACTCTATACAGCTTCTTTACCTAACACTTTGTTCTAACTCTATACAGCTTTTCTACCTAACACTTGTTCTAACTTATACAGTTTTTTCCTAACACTTTGTTCTAACTCTATACAGCTTCTACCCTAACACTTCTGTTCTAACTCTATACAGCTTTCTACTCTAACACTTGATCTAACTTATATAGCTTTTTTTCCTAATACTTTGTTCTAACTTATACAGTTTCTACCTAACACTTGTTCTAACTTATACAGCTTTTTCCCTAACACTTGTTCTAACTCTATACAGCTTTTTCCTAACACTTTGTTTCTAACTTATACAGTTTCCTCACCTAACACTCTGTTTTAACTTATACAGCTTTTTACCTAACACTTTGTTCTAACTTATACAGCTTTCTACCTAACACTTTGTTCTAACTTATACAGTTTTTTTCCTAACACTTTGTTCTAACTTATACAGCTTCTACCTAACACTTCTGTTCTAACCTATACAGCTTTCTACCTAACACTTGATCTAACTCTATACAGTTTTTCTAACACTTTGATTCTAACCTATACAGTTTTTACCTAACACTTGTTCTAACTTATACAGTTTTCTACCTAACACTCTGTTTTAACTTATACAGCTTTTACCTAACACTTTGTTTCAACTTATACAGCTTTCTACCTAACACTTTGTTCTAACCCTATACAGCTTCTTTTCCTAACACTTGTTCTAACTCTATACAGTTTTCTACCTAACACTTGTTCTAACTTATACAGCTTTCTACCTAACACTTGATCTAACCTATACAGCTTTTTCCTAACACTTGTTCTAACCTATACAGCTTTCTACCTAACACTTTGTTCTAACTCTATACAGCTTTCTACCTAACACTTGATCTAACTTATACAGCTTCTTTACCTAACACTCTGTTCTAACTCTATACAGCTTCTTCCTAACACTCTGTTCTAACCTATACAGTTTCTACCTAACACTGTTCTAACTCTATACAGCTTTCTACCTAACACTTGATCTAACTTTATACAGCTTTCTTCCTAACACTCTGTTTCTAACTTATACAGTTTCTACCTAACACTTTGTCTAACTCTATACAGTTTCTTACCTAACACTTGTTTTAACCTTATACAGCTTTTCCCTAACACTTGATCTAACTTATACAGCTTTCTTCCTAACACTTGTTCTAACCTATAGCAGCTTTTACTCTAACACTTGTTCTAACTCTATAGCAGCTTTCTACCTAACACTTTGTTTCTAACTTATACAGCTTTTTCCTAACACTTTGTTCTAACTTATACAGCTTTCTACTCTAACACTTGTTATAACCCTATACAGCTTTCTACTCTAACACTTGTTTCTAACTTATACAGTTTTCTACCTAACACTTGTTCTAACTTATACAGCTTTCTACCTAACACTTGTTCTAACTCTATACAGCTTTCTTTCCTAACACTTTGTTCTAACTTTATACAGTTTTCTTCCTAATACTTCTGTTCTAACTTATACAGTTTTTTCCTAACACTTGTTCTAACTTATACAGCTTCTTTACCTAACACTTGTTCTAACTTATACAGCTTTCTTCCTAACACTTGTTCTAACTTATACAGCTTTCTTCCAACACTTTGTTCTAACTTATACAGTTTCTACCTAACACTCTGTTCTAACTCTATACAGCTTTCTACCTAACACTTGTTCTAACTTATACAGCTTCTACCTAACACTTTGATCTAACTTATACAGCTTCTACCTAATACTTGTTCTAACTTATACAGTTTTCTACTCTAATACTTTGTTCTAACTTTATATAGTTTTTTACTTCTAATACTTTGTTCTAATTTATACAGTTTTTCCTAACACTTTGTTCTAACTTATACAGTTTCTTACCTAACACTTTGTTCTAACTCTATACAGCTTTTACCTAACACTTTGTTCTAACCTATACAGCTTCTCTACCTAACACTCTGATCTAACCTATACAGCTTTCTTCCTAACACTTTGTTCTAACCTATACAGTTTCTTTACCTAACACTTGTTCTAACTTATACAGCTTTCTACCTAACACTTTGTTCTAACTTATACAGTTTTCTACCTAACACTTTGTTCTAACTCTATACAGCTTCTCTACCTAACACTTTGTTCTAACCTATACAGCTTTCTACCTAACACTTGATCTAACTCTATACAGCTTTCTATTCCTAACACTTTGTTCTAACTCTATACAGCTTTTCTACTCTAACACTTGTTCTAACTCTATACAGCTTTTTACTCTAACACTTTGATTCTAACTTATACAGTTTTTTCCTAACACTTGTTTAATCTATACAGTTTTTACTAATACTTTGTTTCAAACTTTATACAGTTTTTACCTAATACTTGTTCTAACTTATACAGTTTTTCTTCTCTAATACTTGTTCTAACTTATACAGTTTCTTCCTAATACTTTGTTCTAACTTATACAGCTTCTACCTAACACTCTGTTCTAACTTATACAGCTTTCTACCTAATACTTGTTTCTAACTTATACAGTTTCTCTTCCTAACACTTGGTTCTAACTCTATACAGTTTTCTACCTAACACTTTGTTCTAACTTATACAGCTTTTCTACCTAACACTTTGTTCTAACTTATACAGCTTCTTTTCCTAACACTTGTTCTAACTTATATAGTTTTCTACCTAACACTTTGTTCTAACTTATACAGTTTTTCCTAACACTTTGATTTAACTTATACAGTTTCTTCCTAACACTTGATCTAACTTTATACAGCTTCTTTCCTAACACTCTGTTTCTAACTTATACAGTTTTCTACCTAACACTTTGTTCTAACTTATACAGCTTTCTACCTAACACTTGATCTAACTCTATACAGCTTTCTTCCTAACACTTTGATCTAACTCTATACAGCTTTTTCCTAACACTGTTCTAACTTATACAGCTTTTCACCTAACACTTTGTTCTAACCTATACAGCTTTTTACCTAACACTTGATCTAACTCTATACAGCTTCTCCTAACACTCTGTTCTAACTTATACAGTTTCTACCTAACACTTGTTCTAACCTATACAGCTTCTATACCTAACACTTTGTTCTAACTCTATACAGTTTCTACCTAATACTTGGTTTCAACTCTATACAGCTTTCTACTTCTAACACTTGATCTAACTTATACAGCTTCTTTTTCTAATACTTTGTTCTAACTTATAAGTTTCTACCTAACACTTTGTTTCTAACTTATACAGTTTTCTACCTAACACTTGATCTAACTTTATACAGTTTTTTCCTAACACTTTGTTCTAACTTATACAGCTTTCTACCTAACACTTTGTTCAACTATACAGCTTTTACCTAACACTTTGTTCTAACCTATACAGTTTTCCACCTAACACTTGTTCTAACTCTATACAGCTTTCTACCTAACACTTTGTTCTAACTTATACAGCTTCTTCCCTAACACTTGTTCTAACTCTATACAGCTTTTCTACACTTGTTCTAACTTACAGTTTTTACTAACACTTCTGTTCTAACTTATACAGCTTTTACCTAATACTTTGTTCTAACCTATACAGTTTTCTCCCTAACACTTGTTCAACTCTATACAGTTTCTCCTAACACTTGTTTCTAACTTTATACAGTTTCTACCTAATACTTGTTCTAACTTATATAGTTTCACTTCTAACACTTGTTTCTAACTCTATACAGTTTTTTACCTAACACTTCTGTTCTAACTTATACAGTTTTTTCCTAACACTTGTTCTAACTTATACAGTTTTTACCTAATACTTGTTTCTAATTTATACAGTTTTTACTCTAACACTTGTTTCAAATCTATATAGTTTTTATCCTAACACTTTGTTTCAACTTATACAGCTTTCTACCTAACACTTTGTTCTAACTTATACAGCTTTTTCCTAATACTTGTTCTAACTCTATACAGTTTTTCCCTAACACTTTGTTTCTAACTTATACAGTTTCTACTAACACTTGTTTTAACTTATACAGTTTCTACTCTAACACTTGATCTAACTTATACAGCTTTTTCCTAACACTTCTGTTCTAACTTATACAGTTTCACTTAACACTTGATCTAACTTATACAGTTTTCTACCTAACACTTGTTCTAACTCTATACAGTTTCTTTTCCTAACACTTTGTTCTAACTCTATACAGCTTCTTTACCTAACACTTTGTTCTAACTTATACAGTTTCTTTACCTAATACTTGATCTAACCTATACAGTCACCTAACACTTGTTCTAACCTTATACAGCTTCTTTACCTAACACTTTGTTCTAACCTATACAGCTTTTCCTAACACTTTGATTTAACTTATATAGCTTTTACCTAATACTTTGTTCTAACTTATACAGTTTCTTCCTAACACTCTGTTCTAACTTATACAGTTTTTTTACCTAACACTTGATCTAACTCTATACAGTTTCTTTACCTAACACTCTGTTCTAACTCTATATAGCTTTCTATCCCTAACACTTCTGTTCTAACTCTATACAGTTTCTACCTAACACTTGATTTCTAACTATACAGCTTTTACCTAACACTTGTTCTAACTCTATACAGTTTCTACCTAACACTCTGTTCTAACCTATACAGCTTTCTTCCTAACACTTTGTTCTAACCTATACAGTTTTCTACCTAACACTTGATTCTAACTCTATACAGCTTTTCCTAACACTTTGTTCTAACTTATACAGCTTCTTACTCTAACACTCTGTTCTAACTTATACAGTTTTTACCTAACACTTGATCTAACTTCTATACAGTTTTCTTTCCTAATACTTTGATCTAACCTATACAGTTTTTCCTAACACTTTGATCTAACTCTATACAGCTTTCTACCTAACACTTGTTCTAACTCTATACAGCTTCTACCTAACACTTGATCTAACTTCTATACAGCTTTTTTCCAATACTTTTGTTCTAACTTTATACAGTTTTTTCCTAACACTTGTTCTAACTCTATACAGTTTTTACTCTAATACTTGTTCTAACTTGTACAGTTTTCTCTAATACTTGATTTAACTTTATACAGTTTTTACTCTAATACTTCTGTTTCTAACTTATACAGTTTTTACTTCAATACTTGTTTCTAATCTATACAGTTTTTACTTCTAACACTTGATCTAACTTATACAGCTTTTACCTAACACTTTGATTCTAACCTATACAGTTTTCTACTCTAACACTCTGTTCTAACTCTATACAGCTTTCTACCTAACACTCTGTTCTAACTTATACAGTTTTTACCTAACACTTTGTTCTAACCTATACAGCTTCTTCCTAACACTTCTTGTCTAACTTATACAGCTTTTCCTAACACTTGTTTCTAACCTATACAGCTTTTTACCTAACACTTTGTTCTAACTTATACAGTTTCTTTACCTAATACTTTGTTCTAACTTATACAGTTTCTTTTCCTAACACTTTGTTCTAACCTATACAGCTTTCTACTCTAATACTTGTTCTAACTTATACAGCTTTACTCTAACACTTGATCAACTTATACAGCTTTCTTTCCTAACACTTGTTCTAACTTATACAGTTTTTACCTAACACTTTGTTTCTAACTCTATACAGCTTCTACCTAATACTTTGTTTCTAACTTATACAGCTTTTTCCTAACACTTTGTTTCTAACTTATACAGTTTTCTACCTAACACTTGTTCTAACTTATACAGCTTTTACTCTAATACTTGTTCTAACTTATACAGCTTCTTCCTAACACTTGTTCTAACTTATACAGCTTTCTACCTAACACTTGTTCTAACTTAACAGTTTCTTTACCTAACACTTGTTCTAACTTATACAGCTTTCTTTTCCTAACACTCTGTTCTAACTTATACAGCTTTCTACCTAACACTTGTGTTCTAACTTTATACAGCTTTCTACCTAACACTTGATCTAACTTATACAGCTTCTTTTCTAACACTTTGTTCTAACCTATACAGTTTCTTTACCTAACACTTGTTCTAACTCTATACAGCTTTCTTTCCTAACACTCTGTTCTAACTCTATACAGTTTCTACCTAACACTTGTTCTAACTTATACAGTTTTCTACCTAACACTTTGTTCTAACTTATATAGTTCTTTACCTAATACTTGTTCTAACTTATACAGCTTCTACCTAATACTTGATCTAACTCTATACAGCTTCTTTCCTAACACTTGTTCTAACTTATACAGCTTTCTACCTAACACTTGTTCTAACTCTATACAGTTCTACCCATACACTCTTGCTCTCAACCTATACAGCTTTCTTCCTAACACTTTGTTCTAACTCTATACAGCTTTCTACCTAACACTCTGTTTCTAACTCTATACAGCTTCTTTACCTAACACTTTGTTCTAACTCTATACAGTTTTCTACTCTAACACTTGTTCTAACTTATACAGCTTTCTACCTAATACTTGTTCTAACTTATACAGTTTTCTACTCTAACACTTTGTTTCTAACTTATACAGCTTCTTCTACCTAACACTTGTTCTAACTTATACAGTTTCTTTACCTAACACTTCTGTTTTAACTTATACAGTTTTTTACCTAACACTTGTTTCGAACTTATACAGCTTTTCACCTAACACTTGTTCTAACCTATACAGTTTCTACCTAACACTTGTTCTAACTCTATACAGTTTCACCTAACACTTTGATCTAACCTATACAGTTTTTTCCTAACACTTGTTCTAACTTATACAGCTTTCTACCTAACACTTGTTCTAATCTTATACAGCTTTTACCTAACACTTGTTCTAACCTATACAGCTTCTACCTAACACTTTGTTCTAACCTATACAGCTTTCTCTACCTAACACTTTGTTCTAACCTATACAGCTCTCTTCCTAACACTTGTTCTAACTCTATACAGCTTCTCTACCTAACACTTGTTCTAACTCTATACAGCTTTCTCCTAACACTCTGATCTAACTCTATACAGCTTTCTCTAACACTTTGTTCTAACCTATACAGTTTCTACTCTAACACTTTGTTCTAACTTCTATACAGCTTCCCCTAACACTTGTTCTAATCTTATAGCAGTTTTTCTACCTAATACTTGATTTCTAACCTATACAGTTTTCTCACTCAACACTTCGATTTCTAACTCTATACAGCTTCTTCTAACACTTTGTTCTAACTCTATACAGCTTCTACCTAACACTTGTTCTAACTTTATAAGTTTTCTACCTAACACTTTGATTCTAACTTATATAGTTTTTTACTCTAATACTTGTGTTCTAACCTATACAGTTTTCTACGCTAACACTTGATCTAACTTATACAGCTTTTTCCTAATACTTGTTTCTAACTTATACAGTTTTCTTTTCCTAACACTTGTTCTAACTTATACAGTTTTTACCTAACACTTTGTTTTAACCTATAAGCAGTTTTCTACTTAACACTTGTTCTAATTTATACAGTTTTCCCCTCTAACACTTTGATTTCTAACTTTATAGCAGCTTTTCTTCTAACACTTTGTTCTAATTCTATACAGCTTTTCTACTCTAACACTCTGTTCTAACTTATACAGTTTTTTCCCTAACACTTGTTTCTAACCTATACAGTTTCTTCCTAACACTTCTGTTCTAACTCTATACAGCTTCTTCCTAACACTTGATTCTAACCTATACAGTTTCTACCTAACACTTCTGATCTAATCTATACAGCTTTCTACCTAATACTTGTTCTAACTCTATACAGTTTCTTTACCTAACACTCTGATCTAACCTATACAGCTTTCTACCTAACACTTTTGATCTAACTCTATACAGCTTTCTTTCCTAACACTGTTCTAACCTATACAGCTTCTACCTAACACTTGTTCTAACTCTATACAGTTTTTCTACCAACACTTTATTCTAACTTTATACAGTTTTTACCTAATACTTGATTTCTAACCTATACAGTTTCTTCCTAATACTTGTTTTAACTCTATACAGCTTTTCTACCTAACACTCTGTTCTAACTCTATACAGTTCTACCTAACACTTGTTCTAACTCTATACAGTTTTCTACCTAACACTTTGTTCTAACTTATACAGCTTCTACCTAATACTTTGTTCTAACCTATACAGCTTTCTCTTCCTAACACTCTGTTCTAACCTATACAGCTTTCTACCTAACACTTGATCTAACCTATACAGCTCTTTTCCTAACACTTGTTCTAACTCTATACAGCTTCCTTTCCTAACACTTGTTCTAACCTATACAGCTCTTTACCTAACACTTTGTTCTAACCTATACAGCTTCTACCTAACACTTTGATCTAACTCTATACAGCTTTTACTCTAACACTTGTTTCGAACTTATACAGCTCTCTACCTAACACTTGTTCTAACTCTATACAGTTTTTCACTAATACTTTGATTTCAACTTATACATTTTTACCTAACACTTCTGTTCGAATCTCTATACAGTTTCTTTCCTAACACTTGATTTCTAACTTATACAGTTTTCTCTCTAACACTTATTCGAACTTATACAGCTTCTTTACCTAACACTTGATCTAACCTATACAGCTTCTTCTAACACTTGTTCTAACTTATACAGTTTTCTACCTAACACTTGATCTAACTCTATACAGCTTCTTTACCTAACACTTTGATTCTAACTCTATACAGTCTTTCCTAACACTCTGTTCTAACTCTATACAGCTCTCTATACCTAACACTTCTGTTCTAACTCTATACAGCTTTCTACCTAACACTCTGATCTAACCTATACAGCTTCTCTTCCTAACACTTGATCTAACCTATACAGCTTTCTTCCTAATACTTTGTTCTAACCTATACAGTTTCTACTTCTAACACTTGTTTCTAACCTATACAGCTTCTTACCTAACACTTGATCTAACTTATACAGCTTCTTCTAACACTTCTGTTCTAACTCTATACAGTTTTTTCTAACACTTTATTCTAACCTATACAGCTTCTACCTAACACTTTGTTCTAACTCTATACAGTTTTTTACCTAACACTTGTTTTAACTTTATACAGTTTTCTACTCTAACACTTGTTCTAACTCTATACAGTTTTTCTCTAACACTTTGATCAACTATACAGTTTCTACTCTAATACTTGTTCTAACTTATACAGCTTTCTACTCTAACACTTGTATCTAACTCTATACAGTTTTCTTTACCTAACACTTCTGTTCTAACTTTATACAGTTTCTTTACCTAACACTTGATCTAACTTATACAGTTTCTTTGCCTAATACTTTGTTCTAACTTATACAGTTTTCTACCTAATACTTGTTTCTAACTTATACAGCTTTTCCTAACACTTCTGTTCTAACTCTATACAGCTTTTACCTAACACTTTGATCTAACCTATACAGTTTTTACCTAACCTGTTCTAACTTATACAGTTTTTTCCTAACACTTGTTCTAACTCTATACAGTTTCTTTCCTAATACTTTGTTCTAACCCATACAGCTCTACTCTAACACTTGTTCTAACTTATACAGTTTTTTACCTAACACTCTGATTCTAACTTATACAGCTTCTCCTAACACTTCGATTCTAACCTATATACAGCTTTCTACCTAACACTTGATTCTAACTTATACAGTTTTCTACCTAACACTTGTTCTAACTTATACAGTTTCTTTCCTAACACTTGTTTCTAACTTATACAGCTTCTACTCTAACACCGTTTTAACTCTATATACAGTTTTTCTACCTAACACTTGTTCTAACCTATACAGCTTCTTCCTAACACTTGATCTAACCTATACAGCTTCTTACCTAATACTTGTCTAACCTATACAGCTTTACCTAACACTCTGTTCTAACCTATACAGCTTCTATCCTAACACTTGATCTAACTCTATACAGCTTTTACCTAACACTCTGTTCTAACTCTATACAGCTTCTTCTAACACTTCTGTTCTAACCTATACAGCTTTCTACCTAATACTTCTGTTTCTAACTCTATACAGCTTCTACCTAATACTTTGATTTCAACTTTATACAGCTTTTACCTAACACTTGTTCTAACTTATACAGCTTTCTTCCTAACACTTTGTTCTAACTTATACAGCTCTTTCCCTAACACTTCTTTCTAACTCTATACAGTTTTTACCTAATACTTTGATCTAACTCTATACAGTTTTCTACCTAACACTTGATTCTAACTTATACAGTTTCTTCCTAACACTTGATTCTAACTCTATACAGTTTCTTCTCCTAATACTTTGTTCTAACTCTATACAGTTTCTTACTCAACACTTTGTTTCCAACTCTATACAGTTTTTCCTAACACTTGATCTAACCTATACAGTTTTCTTTCCCTAACACTTTGTTCTAACCTATACAGCTTTCTACTCTAACACTTGTTCTAACTCTATACAGCTTTCTCCTAACACTCTGATTTCTAACCTATACAGCTTCTACCTAACACTTGTTCTAACTTATACAGCTTTCTACCTAACACTTTGATTCTAACTCTATACAGCTTTCTACCTAACACTTGTTCTAACCTATACAGTTTCTATCCTAACACTCTGATCTAACTCTATACAGCTTACCTAACACTTTGTTCTAACCTATACAGCTTTCTACCTAACACTTCTGTTCTAACTTATACAGCTTCTTCCTAACACTTTGTTCTAACTCTATACAGCTTTCACCTAACACTCTGTTCTAACTTATACAGTTTCTTCCTAACACTCTGTTCTAACTATACAGTTTTACCTAACACTTTGTTCTAACCTATACAGCTTTCTTTACCTAACACTTGTTTTAAATCCTATACAGTTTTCTACCTAACACTTGATCTAACTCTATACAGTTTCTTTTTCCTAACACTTTTGTTCTAACTTATACAGCTTCTTTCTCTAACACTCTGATCTAACTTATACAGTTTCTACCTAACACTTGTTTCTAACTTATACAGTTTTTCTAATACTTTTGTTCCAACTCTATATAGTTTCTACTCTAACACTTTGTTCTAACTTATACAGTTTCTAACTCTAACACTTGACTAACTTTATACAGTTTCTTTTCCTAATACTTGTTCGAACTTATAGCTTTCTACTCTAACACTTGATTTCTAACTTTATACGCTTTTCTACCTAACACTTGATCAACTATACAGTTTCTACCAACACTTGTTCTAACTTATACAGTTCTTTACCCTAACACTTCTGTTTCTAACTTATACAGCTTCTTTACCTAACACTCTGATCTAACTTATACAGCTCTCTTCCAACACTTTGATCCAACCTATACAGCTTTTCCTAACACTCTGTTCTAACCTATACAGCTTTCTACCTAATACTTTGTTCTAACTCTATACAGCTTTTACCTAATACTTGATCTAACTTATACAGTTTTTTCCTAACACTTGTTCTAACTCTATACAGTTTTCTACTCTAACACTTGTTCTAACATATACGCTTTCTACCTAACACTCTGATTTAACTCTATACAGCTTTCTTCCTAACACTTTCTGCCTCTAACTTATACAGCTTCTCTTCCTAACACTTGTTTCGAATTCTATATACGTTTACTCTAACTACTTGTTCTAACTTATAAGTTTCTACCTAATACTTGATCTAACTTATACAGCTTTTCTCTAACACTTGATCTAACTTATACAGCTTTTCTACCTAACACTTCGTTCTAACTCTATACAGCTTTCTACTCTAACACTTGTTTTAACTTATACAGCTTTCTACTAATACTTGTTCTAACCTTATACAGTTTTCTACTTAACACTTGTTTAAACTCTATACAGCTTCTACCTAACACTTTGTTTCAACTTATACAGTTTTCTTCCTAATACTTGTTCTAACCTATACAGCTTTCTTACCTAACACTTGATTCTAACTTATATAGTTTCTACCTAACACTTTGTTCTAACTTATACAGCTCTTTACCTAACACTTGTTCTAACTTATACAGTTTTCTACCTAACACTTGATCTAACTTCTATACAGTTTTCTACCTAACACTTGTTCTAACTTATACAGTTTTCACCTAACACTTGTTCCAACTTATACAGCTTTCCTACCTAACACTTGTTCTAACTTATACAGTTTCTTACCTAACACTTGTTTCCAATTTATACAGCTTTTACCTAATACTTGATTCTAATTCTATACAGTTTCTTCCTAACACTTTGTTTCTAACTTTATACAGTTTTCTACCTAACACTTTGATTTCTAACTCTATACAGCTTTTCACCTAACACTTGTTCTAACTTATACAGTTTCTCTTTCCCTAACACTTTGTTCTAACTCTATACAGCTTTTCTACCTAACACTTTGATCTAACTTATACGCTCTCTTCCTAACACTTGATCTAATTTATACAGCTTTTTCCTAACACTTCGTTCTAACTCTATACAGCTTCTCTACTCTAACACTTTGTTCTAACTTATACAGCTTTCTTACCTAACACTTGATTTAACCTATACAGCTTTTCTACCTAACACTTTGATCTAACCTATACAGCTTTCTTTTCCTAACACTTTGTTCTAACTCTATACAGTTTCTACTTCAACACTTGTTCTAACTCTATACAGTTTTTCTACCTAACACTTTGATTTCTAACTTATACAGCTTTTTCTTCTAATACTTCTGTTCTAACTTTAT
The DNA here is from genome assembly GCF_020615455.1 of Coregonus clupeaformis. NCBI lineage: Eukaryota > Metazoa > Chordata > Actinopteri > Salmoniformes > Salmonidae > Coregonus > Coregonus clupeaformis. Next base: position 6,513 of record NW_025534352.1, on the reverse strand, counting down.
ACAGTTTTTCCTAATACTTGATTTCAACTCTATAAGAGCTTTCTACCTAACACTTGTTTCTAATCTATATAGCTTTTTTACCTAACACTCTGTTCTAACTCTATACAGCTTTTACCTAACACTTGTTTCTAACTTAACAGCTTTTACCTAACACTTGTCTCAACTCTATACAGCTTCTTCCCTAACACTTTGCTTCTAACTTTATATAGCTTTTACCTAACACTTGTTCTAACTTTATACAGTTTTTACCTAACACTTTGTTCTAACTTTATACAGTTTTTTACCTAACACTTCGTTTCAACTTATACAGCTTTCTTCCTAACACTTTGTTCTAACTTATACAGCTTTCTACTCTAACACTTGTTCTAACTTATACAGCTTTTCTACCTAATACTTTGTTCTAACTTATACAGCTTTCACGCCAACACTTGACTTCAACCTATACAGCTTTCTCCTAACACTTTGTTCTAACTCTATACAGTTTTCTACCTAACACTTTGGTTCTAACTTATACAGTTTCTTACCTAACACTTGTTCTAACTTATACAGCTTCTTTTCCTAACACTTTGTTCTAACTCTATACAGTTTCTTTACCTAACACTTTGTTCTAACTCTATACAGTTTTCACCTAACACTTGTTCTAACCTATACAGCTTCTTTCCTAACACTTTGATTCTAACCTATACAGCTTCTACCTAACACTTTGTTCTAACCTATACAGTTTTCTACCTAACACTTGATCTAACTCTATACAGCTTCTTCCTAATACTCTGTTCTAACTCTATACAGCTTCTTTACCTAACACTTCTGTTCTAACTCTATACGCTTTCTACTCTAACACTTTGTTCTAACTTTATACAGTTTTCTTTCTAACACTTTGTTCTAACTTATACTAGTTTTTACCTAATACTTGTTTCTAACTCTATACAGTTTCTATACTTCTAATACTTGATTTTAACTTTGTACAGTTTTTCTACTCTAACACTTGTTTCTAACTTATATGCTTACTCTAACACTTGATCAACTTATACAGTTTTTACCTAATACTTGATCTAACTTATACAGTTTTCTACCTAACACTTGTTCTAACTTATACAGTTTTTCCTAACACTTGTTCTAACTCTATACAGCTTCTTTACCTAACACTTGATTTCTAACTTATACAGCTTTTCCAATACTTGATTCTAACTCTGTACAGCTTCTCCTAACACTTGTTCTAAATCTCTATACAGTTTTTACCTAACACTTGTTTCGAACTTATACAGTTTTTACCTAACACTTGATTCTAACTTATACAGTTTTCTACTTCTAATACTTGTTCTAACTTATACAGTTTTCTACTCTAACACTTGTTCTAACCCTATACAGCTTCTACTTAACACTTCTGATTTAACCTATACAGTTTTTTTACCTAACACTCTGTTTCAACTTATACAGCTTTCTTCCTAACACTCTGTTCTAACTCTATACAGCTTCTATACCTAACACTTGTTCTAACTCTATACAGCTTTCTACCTAACACTTGATCTAACTCTATACAGTTTCTTCCTAACACTTGTTCTAACTTATACAGCTTTCTTCCTAACACTCTGTTCTAACTCTATACGCTTCTACTCTAACACTTGATCTAACTCTATACAGTTTTCTACCTAACACTTTGATTTCTAACTTATACAGCTCTCTTCCTAATACTTGTTCTAACTTATACAGCTTTTTCCTAACACTTTGTTCTAACTTATACAGTTTTCTACTCTAACACTTGTTTCTAACTCTATCGTTTTCTACCTAACACTTGATCTAACTTATACAGTTTTCTCTCTAACACTTTGTTCTAACTCTATACAGTTTCTTTCCTAACACTTTGTTTCTAACTCTATACAGCTTTTTACTTCTAATACTTCGTTTCTAACTCTATACAGCTTTTACCTAACACTTGTTCTAACCCTATACAGTTTTACCTAACACTTCTGATTCTAACTTTATATAGTTTCTTTACCTAACACTTCGTTTCTAACTTTATACAGTTTCTTACCTAACACTTGTTCTAACTCTATACAGCTTTTTACCTAATACTTGATTTAACTTTATACAGCTTTTACCTAACACTTTGTTCTAACCTATACAGTTTTTATCCTAATACTTTGTTCTAACCTATACAGCTTTTTACCTAACACTTTGTTCTAACTTTATACAGCTTTCTTCTCCGAACACTCTGTTCTAACTCTATACAGCTTCTCTACCTAACACTCTGTTCTAACCTATACAGTTTTCTATCCTAACACTCTGTTCTAACTTATACAGCTTCTATCCTAACACTTTTTTTCTAACTTATACAGTTTCTACTCTAACACTTCGATTTCAACTTCTATACAGCTTTTTACCTAATACTTGTTCTAATTATACAGCTTTTCCTAACCTTGTTCTAACTCTATACAGCTTTCTACCTAACACTTGTTCTAACTCTATACAGCTTTTCTTCCTAACACTTGTTCTAACTTTATACAGTTTTCTTCCTAACACTTTGTTCTAACTTATACAGCTTCTTTACCTAACACTCTGTTTCTAATCCTATACAGTTTCTTCCTAACACTTGTTCTAACTCTATACAGCTCTTTTCCTAACACTCTGTTCTAACTCTATACAGCTTCTACCTAACACTTGATTTAACCTATACAGCTTTCTCTACCTAATACTTGATTTCAACTTATACAGTTTTCTACTCTAACACTTGTTCTAACTTATACGCTTACCTAACACTGTTCTAACCTATACAGCTTTTTACTAACACTCTGTTTCTAACTCTATACAGTTTCTCTACTAACACTTGATCTAACCTATACAGTTTCTACCTAACACTTGTCTAACTTATACAGTTTTCTAATACTTCTGTTCTAACTCTATACAGCTTCTACTCTAATACTTTGTTCTAACTATACAGCTTTCTACTCTAACACTTGATTCTAACTTATACAGTTTTCTACTTTCAACACTTGTTCTAACTTATACAGTTCTTTACCTAACACTCTGTTCTAACTCTATACAGCTTTCTACCTAACACTTCTGATCTAACTTATACAGTTTCTCTCTAACACTTGTTCTAACTTATACAGCTTTTCCAACACTTGTTCTAACTTATACAGCTTTCTACTCTAACACTTGTTCTAACTTTATACAGCTTTCTACCTAACACTCTGTTTCAACTCTATACAGTTTCTTTACCTAACACTTGTTCTAACTTATACAGTTTTTACTTAACACTTTGATCGAATTTATACAGTTTCTTCCTAACACTCTGTTCTAACTCTATACAGTTTTTACCTAACACTTGTTTCAACTTTATATAGCTTTTTACTCTAACACTTGATCTGAACTATACAGCTTCTACTCTAACACTTGATCTAACCTATACAGTTTTCCCTAATACTTTTTCTAACTTATACAGCTTCTACCTAATACTTGATCTAACTTTATACAGCTTCTTTCTAACACTCTGTTCTAACCTATATAGCTTTCTTCCTAACACTTGTTCTAATCTATACAGCTTTTACCTAACACTTTGTCTAACTCTATACAGCTCTTCCCTAACACTTTGTTTTAACTTATATAGCTTTCTACCTAACATGATTTCTAACCTATAACAGCTTCTACCTAACACTTGTCTAACCTATACAGCTTTCTTCTAATACTTTGATTCTAACTCTATACAGTTCTTCTACCTAATACTTGATTTCTAACTCTATACAGCTCTTTACCTAACACTTGTTCTAACTCTATATAGTTTCTCCTAACACTTTGTTTCTAACTTATACAGCTTCTTTACTCTAACACTTGTTTCTAACTTATACAGTTTCTATACTTCTAATACTTGATCTCGAACTTATACAGCTTTCTACTCTAACACTTGATCTAACTATACAGCTTTTACTCTAACACTTGTTCTAACCTATACAGTTTCTTCTCTAATACTCTGTTCCAACCTATACAGCTTTCTACTCTAACACTTGATCTAACTTATACAGCTTCTACCTAATACTCTGATCTAACTCTATACAGCTTTCTTCCTAACACTTGTTTCTAATTCTATACAGCTTCTCTACCTAACACTTGTTCTAACTTTATACGCTTTCTTCCTAATACTTGTTTCTAACTTATACAGTTTCTCAACACTTTTTTCTAATCTCATACGCTCTTTCAACACTTCTGTTCTAACTTATACAGCTTTTACCTAATACTTGATCTAACTCTATACAGCTTCTCTTCCTAACACTTTGTTCTAACCTATACAGCTTTTTCCTAACACTTCTGTTCTAACTTATACAGTTTACCTAACCTTGTTCAACCTATACAGCTTCTACTCTAATACTTGATCTAACTCTATACAGCTCTCTTCCTAATACTTGTTCTAACTTTATACAGCTTTCCTAACACTCGGTTCTAACCTATACAGTTTCTTACCAACACTCTGTTCTAACCTATACAGCTCTCTACCTAATACTTGTTCTAACTCTATACAGCTTTCTACCTAACACTCTGTTCTAACCTATACAGCTTCTACCTAATACTTGATTCTAACTTATACAGTTTCCCTAACACTCTGATCTAACCTATACAGTTTCTATCCTAACACTCTGATTTCTAACCTATACAGTTTTTCTTCCTAACACTTGGATCTAACTCTATACAGCTTTTACCTAACACTTCTGATCTAACCTATACAGCTTTCTTTACCTAATACTCTGTTCTAACCTATACAGTTTCTACCTAACACTTGTTCTAACTTATACAGTTTCCATCCTAATACTTGTTTATAAATTTATACAGCTTCCTAACACTCTGATCTACTTATACAGCTTCTACTCTAACACTTTGATTCGAACTCTATACAGCTTTCTACCTAATACTTTGTTCTAACTCTATACAGCTTCTTCCTAACACTTGCTCTAACTCTATAGCAGCTTTTTCCTAACACTTCTGTTCGAACTTATACAGCTTTCTACTCTAACACTCTGTTCTAACTTATATAGTTTCTATACCCTAACACTTCTGTTCTAATCCTATACAGTTTTTCTACCTAACACTTGATCTAACTCTATACAGCTCTCTACCTAATACTTGATTAACCTATAGCTTTTTCCTAATACTTTGATCTAACTTATACAGTTTTTCTACCTAACACTTGATCTAACCCTATACAGTTTTTACCTAACACTTGATCTAACTCTATACAGCTCTTCTAACACTTGTCTCAATCCTATACAGCTTCTCCTAACACTTTGTTTCTAACCTATACAGCTTCTCTACCTAACACTCTGTTCTAACCTATACAGCTTTACTTCTAACACTTGATCTAACCTATACAGTTTCTACTCTAACACTTCTATCTAACTCTTATACAGTTTCTCTTTCCTAACACTTGTTAACTTATACAGTTTTCTATCTAACACTTTGTTTCTAACCTATACAGCTTTTTACCCTAACACTTCGCCTAACCTATACAGCTTCTTCCTAACACTTGTTGCTAACTCTCTATACAGTTTCTACCAACACTTGATCTAACTTATACAGCTTCTTCCTAACCTTCTAACTCTATAGCTTTCTTCTAACACTTGTTTCTAACTTTATACAGCTTTTACTTCTAACACTTGATTCGAACTTTATACAGTTTCTACTCTAACATTTGATCTAACTATACAGTTTCTTCTAACACTTGTTTCAAATTTATACAGCTTTCCTAACACTTGTTCTAACTCTATACAGTTTTCTTTACCTAACACTCTGATCTAACCTATACAGCTTTCTTCTAACACTCTGTTCTAACTTATACAGCTTCTTACCTAACACTCTGTTCTAACTCTATACAGCTTCTTCCTAACACTTGTTCTAACTTATACAGCTTTTACAACACTTTGTCTAACTCTATACAGTTTCTACTCTAACACTCTGTTCTAACTCTATACAGCTTTTACCTAACACTCTGATTCTAACTATACAGCTCTTTACATCTAACACTCTGTTTAACCTATACAGCTCTCTATCCCTAACACTTGATCTAACCTATACAGCTTCTCACTCTAACACTTGATCTAACTTATACAGCTTACTTCTAACCTTGTCTAACTTATACAGCTTTCTTCCTAACACTCTGTTCTAACTATACAGCTTTCTTTACTAACACTTCTGATCTCAACTATACAGCTTTTCTTCCTAATACTTTTCTAACTCTATACAGCTTTCTACTCCTAACACTTGACTAACTTATACAGCTTCTTACTTCTAAACCTGTTTCAACCTATACAGTTTTTCCAACACTTGATTCTAACTCTATATAGTTTCTTTTCCGAACACTTCCCTGTTTCTAACTCTATACAGTTTCTACTCTAATACTTGTTTCTAACTCTATACAGTTTCTCTTCCTAACACTTGTTCTAACCTATACAGCTCTCTACCCTAACACTCTGATTTCTAACCCTATACAGCTTCTTCCTAATACTTGTTTCTAACTCTATACAGCTT